>NC_134581.1:90152500-90452500 GCF_037038515.1 Microtus pennsylvanicus | reverse complement strand
AATTTTATTATCCTGTACTTGTTTGGTTTAATTGTATTCTTTAGCTGCATTCATGGTGAACATCCTTTCCTTTTTTATTCATCCCCAGGATCTCACATTAAAAAGATAAATAATTTTAAAAGTCCCACAGTCATTACCAATTCAAACACATTAAAATTTCAGTCTCTTTCAAATATCCTATCTCTTTTAAAAGTTCAAGTCTTGTAGTTCTGGTGTCCTTTAAAAATAAAAATTGAATGCTTTCTTATAGAAGAAAGAACTAGGGCACCACCACAATCTGAACCAAGCAAAGCCAAACTCCAACAGTAGAGATAACTCGATGTCCAATTATCTGAGATCTACTCATGATCTTCTGGACTCCGGAAAAGAGCTTGGGTTACTTTTTTGGCTCTGCCCTCTGCAGCACACACAGCTTGTCTTCTAGGCTCCTTCTGGCTCCTTCTATTGCTGCTACTGTTTTTGGTGGTCATCCCACGGTACTGACATCTCCAAAACACAGGTCTTCTACTGCAGCTGGGCTGTACTTTCACCAATAGCCTCTCATAGGCTCTCTTCATGGGGCCAAACCTCAACTTATATGTATGACTCCTTCAGTCCTGGGCCTTCAACTGCCACTGAGGCTGCACCTTCACCAATGACCTGTCTTGGTCTCTTACAATGCCAAGCCTCAGCCTCTCCGTGATGGCTGAATACCTTCAAAACCAGTACTACCTAGGTGACTCTTACATATGACTGAGTCCCACTGCCAGCACAAGGTGCAACCTTTGCCACCTAGGGAACACAGCTTTTCTGTGCTCTCAAGAAACATGTCCCAGAAGATTTTACCTCACTTACGCTGTCCTCTTCTTACCCATCACTAACTCCAGTCAACCAGCATCAAGTATCCCAGGAAAGCAAAGTTTTGCTTTAGTAGTTCTGGTATCTTCATAATCACAGCTGATTCTTCAGCCCCAGCTAACCAGAACCACAGAATCATCATTCAAAATAACAAATGTCCCACTAGTCTTTAAACTTCCTCTGAAACTTCGCAAGCCTCTGCACTTCTCTCAGTATTTTGATCTTCCAAGTTCTCACAGAGCATCACACACAGCTCTTAACACTCAACGGCTCTTCTAGCCCAAAGTCCTTCCAAAATCTTCCCCCAAACACGGCCAGGTCTGTCACAGCGACACCCCACTACACTAGCACCAATTTGTCTTAGTTAGGGTTTCTATTCTGCGATGAAACACCATGACCACAAAGCAAGTTTGGGGGTGGGGTTTATTTGGATTACATTTCCACATTGCTGTTTACCACTGAAGGGAATCAGGACAGAAACTCAAACAGGGCAGGATCCTGGGGACAGGAACTGATGAAGAGGCCATAGAGGGGAGCTGCTTACTGGCTTGCTCTCCATGGCTTGCTTAGCGCACCTTCTTGTAGAACCCAGGACCATTAGCCCCATCATCACTAATTGTGAAAATGCCTTAGAGCTGGATCTCATCTTCATGAGGCTCTAGCTTGTGTCAAGTTGTCACACAACACTACCCCAGTACATAAATACATTTATGTATGTATGTATGTATGTATTTACTTCCCTGTCTGACCCTATGAAATGCCCTTGCCTTGATCTGCCCACATTCAGATCCACATTCAAGGTGGATCTTCCTTCCTCAGTTTAACTCTAGAAATGCCCAGAGATACGTCTCCTAATGAATTCCAAGTCCAGCCAAGTTAAATGAAGATTAACCATTAATTACAACATGCTTACTTCTTTCTGGGCTCACACTTTGTTCACATGGCCCCTAGAGTGGCCTGGTCAGTGCTAAGAGAATATAGCGGATGCTTAGTAAATATGTTCCGATTGTGGGTTCTGGTCATTCACGTGCTTTCGATTCCCATTCCTCACTGCTTCTGCTTTTCTGATTTATTACTGTGTTGGACAATGTTTACATTGTAGGTATGGGAAATGATGGCGATGTTAAGTTCTGTAGCACCTTCCTGCTTTGAACAACCACCCATCTCTTTTCCTTCAACCTGAACGAGAAAACCAGCAGACTGCCACTGTGGGGGGGGGGGGGGTTACAGATGACCTATCAATGTGTCATAACTAAGTATAATTCTCTGGCCCACCGAGTTCTTCCTCAATTGGGGTGGGGGGAGAATACAGTGAGTTCCAGCCCTCCACTGTTGTAATGTGATCTTTTGTGGTGAAGAAGCATCCCTTCTTTCCGGCAAAGCATTATCCACATTTCACAGTTCCCCTCCATATATTACATGGATTTGGCCGTAAGGACGGATTGAGTCAGTAGAATTGTATGACCGTTCATTCAGCCACATGAGGGCAAGACTTCTGGGTGCCAGTCAATTATCTCACACAACGGGGAAGGTCCACATCCAAGCATCCCCTGCCTTGTCTTTGGATACCTGGAGGTTCAGGAGGAATACAGATGTGTAGACTGTGTCAGGGTGTGTGAGAGCTGTGCTTGGGGAAGACTGGACGTGTTGACCTCTTTTTGGACTATGTTCCTTGCTTCTTGCCCTCCGGTAATGTGAGTGCCAGACTTGCATGTCTGGAATAGGAGGGGTATCTAATAAGAATACTTATGTCATTTGTGTAGCAGCAGACAGGCAGCCAGACTTCAAAAATAATACGGGATGAGGCAAGAAAGGTGGGAAAACCCATTTGCTCATTTTATGGCCAGATGCCATAGGGAGCAGTTAATAAAGACACACTAGTTGTTTTCTTCTCATAATGCTTAGTTTCTTTGCCATTCGTTTAGGAATTAATCATGGAATAGAGTATTATATGACATCTCAATATAACCGGACCAAATTTTTGCTCATATCTTACATTATCGTGTAACTCTCTGCTTGTGTTGCAAGTGCAGCCTCAGTTAGAACTTGCAATGCGGGAAGTTGTCTGCTTTTGTTCTCCATCCCCCACGTGCCTAACGTAGAGGGTCTGGCTCCTAGTAGGTATCTAGTTAATGTACTGCTTAAGTAAGTCCTTCTTCTGCCTTAGGCTCATCATGCTTCTGTGGTCCCAGAGGCCTAATAACTGTCACCTGGGCCACCCTGGACCATAAGGACACACATATAGATGAGCCTTGTGCACCTTTCTTCCACCAGCAGCATCAAGACCCCCCGAGAGGCAGAGCCGATATGAATTTTAAAGACGTGTTCAGTGGCGGTTCCTTCTCTCTTCAGAGCCACTGGAGCGGCTCCTTCCTCTGACAATACAGGGATTTGTGCCGCGTGATTGTGCAGCTGGGGGCAGGCCGAGTCCGCAGTCATCAGGGACTCAGCATGCTCTGAAGGGCTTTGTGCGCCCAGCACTCGCTCAGGCGGGGCACCTGGCTCAGTGGGCGGGGCACCTGGCTCAGTAGAGGCCGGAGTACAACTGTTTCTGCAAGTGGCTTCGCAGTAATGACTCCGCGCCCAAAAATACAGAGCTGAGAAAGTTTTTGTTTCCTCTCCTTCCTCTGATTTCTCCCCCAAAATACCACAGTAAGGCTGTTACTTGGGCAAAGAAGTGAACACATGTTTTCTTTTTATGTCAGTGAAGATATAAAGAGCTATCAATTTTTGAGTGCCCGTAATATACCATAGACAGGACCCTGGTATCATTAGTCCTAACAGGGGCTCTTTGGTAAGTTACCTCTCCCATTTTACAGAAGAGGGGACCAAGAATCAGAGATTCTTAATAATTTCTTTAGTGTTTGCAAGCTAATAATTACCAAATGATGTACAGTCGTGTGTGTGTGTGTGTGTGTGTGTGTGTGTGTGTGTGTGTGTGTGTGTGTGTGTGTGCAGGTGTCAGGGAGTCTATGTGCCAGGGCTTCAATGTCCCAACACTTACACGATCTACCCTTTAGCATCTCTTCTGTCTCATCCCTGCTTCAAGCTGTGCAGAGACTGTTCGCTCCGCCGAATGGCCAGGTGGTGGCAGAGGCTAGATGATGGCAGTTTCTGGAGCTCTCAAAAATGTCGTCAGCGGTTCACTTATTATTCAGGATAACATCCAACGAAGTGACGACTTCTTTCCTTGCTATCAGTATCTCCTGCCAGCTGTTCCCTTGGACTGGGGGAGAGAGGGATTTCATTCTGAATTCACAAATGCAGCTAAAGCTCCCTCGGAGATGAGCTGCGGGGATTAGTGTTTAAGGCACAGGACTGTTTGGCAAGCAAAGGCCCCGGGGAGGGAAGGAGAACCCGGGTGGGAGAAAATAACCTGCCTCTGGAGACCCTGCCTTGGGGGGGGGGGGGTCTATCTCTTCAGGGCATGGCCGTCAAATCCAAGGGAAACACAATAAATAATCCCCTGACTGTTAAATGGCTGCTCTGGTGCTGGACAAAGAGGCCCATTGGCTTTTCTGTGCCGAGGTGTGTCTGCTGCCGTCGCTGCTCCCCCTCTGCCCAGCGTTTCTGCCTTCTGTGGCATCCCTCACACTCCATTTTCTGTCAACTGGACTATTGGTGCAGAACATTTATTGCTTCATGCAGATCCTGGAATCGCCTGTCTCCATTCCCCAGAAGGGAAGAAACACAGGCAAGGCTAGTATTGAAGGCAGGAACCCTGACTCCATTCCTGGGCTGCAACCATCAGGCCAGACAGCTATTTGACTTTACCTGATAATGCAGGGCCCAGGCAATGCTAGGCAGAAAGTTGGTCACTTGAGGGGCCACCCTTTCTGGCCCAGGTCCCTATTTATATGATTAGGACGCCTGCACCATTGTTCTCCTAGGCTGCTGCTGCAGACCCAGGGGAAAGCGTTTATCAAGATGGAGCTAGATCACCCGTTCCCATTTCCTTAAATGTCAGAGTGTAAATCAAACGCCAAGCTTATTTGGAACGTGTGGGTGTTAGCGAATCAGACAAGGATAATGTGTTTCTAATCCAATGGCTTTCACGATATATGATTTACATCCGGGGATTGTTTCACGGTGGTTTCTCTGGATTTTTAGTTAGCTTGATAGTCTACATCTGCTATGAGTTTTATTACCTCTGGCCATAGGGGACTATAGATGTGTCACTTATCTCAGAAATACCAAAAAAGGCACGACAACACCAACAATGACAAGAATACCACTTCATAAATACCTTCCTAGATTGTCACCTCAGCGAGGCCCAACTGTTTTATTAAAACTCGAAAACAAATAAGCCTGCCACTGAGTGGTGACATTTAGTTCCAATTCCATGGCCCCAGATAATCAAAACTTAGATATTCAACAACAAAACACACAATTTAAATACTAGCCTAAGGACCAGAGGAGACGTTTCTCTAGAAGGATAGGTAATTTTTCAATAAGCACACGAAAACATACTAATCATTAGAGAAATGCAAATTTGAAACTACTTCACACATTACGATGACTATTATTTAAAAAGCAAAAAAAAAAACAGCGAGTATGTAGATGCAGAGAAATGGGAACTCTTGTGCATGTAAATGCACAGGGAATGTAAAGATGGCAGTGTTGCTACAGAGAATCAATTGGTATTTCCTCAAGAGATTAAACATGAAGTTACTATAGGAACTGGCCTTTCTACGAAGGACCAGGCATGAGCAGGTACTTGCATATTGTATTCACAGTAACCAAAACTGGAGAAAAAAACAATGTCCACCATTAGAAAAGTGGATAAATATCACGTGGAAAACACAGGCATTGGCGTATTATTCAGCCAGAATAAATAATGGATTTCTGATATTTGTTCCAACAGGGGTACCTCTTAAAGATTTGGAACAAACCAATCAGAAAGGGAGACAGTAAATGATCCCACTACTGTGAAATACCTACAACTTGGCAACTTTCATTAAGCAGAAAATACTAAAGCCTGGAAGAAAGAAGAAATTGATTTTACTCATTGGGGATAGAATATCTGGAATGATGAAAATGTCTTGAACATGGCTGCATCCACACTGTGGAAATATTCATGCTTTTAAACATTTGAAATTATGAAAGTGTTAATTTCTGTTATGTGTGTTTTACCTCAGTGAACAAACTCATGATATCTATTCCCTGAACAGACAGAAGCCAACTTTGAGGGTTGACTTATGACCTCTATCGTGTCCCAGGCAACAACCTGGATGACTGCTCACACCTTCCGCATGTATCTCTGATGTGCTGTCTGTTTTCATAATGCTGTCTCTTCTATCTGTAATGAGTTTCCCTATGCTGTCCTTCAAAATGCCAGCCAATCACAGACGCTTTGGCTAACCTTCCTCTCTTCTGAGGACTTAAAATTCCCGTTTGCTTTTTTGAAGCATTTCATGCATCAGTGGAATGGCTCAGCAGCTAAGGATGCTTGTCAGCAAGTCTAAGTTCCTGAGTTCAATCCTCAAAACTCACAGAGTGGAATTAGAGAACCAATTCCCACAAGTTGTCCTCTGAATTCTCTGTATGTACCTGGTGTTTAAACACCCCCCACCACAAACACTAAACAAATGTTAAAAAAATCAAATTCATTCTTGCTTTATTAGAGTACTTTGCCCTGTTCAGCAATGATTTCCTCAAGTAGGCTAGGAATTTCCTCTATCAGTAACAATACTTTATTTAATTGAATTAATTTTTGTTAGCATACAAAATAGTTTAATTTTAAGATACATATCTTTCCTACTTTGCTTGAAGTTGCTTCACCCATGATCACAATCTTGTGTGTGTGTGTGTGTGTGTGTGTGTGTGTGTGTGTGTGTGTGTGGTTATTATATTTTTTTTGCTTGCAAGTATGTATGTGCACCATATGTATGCAGTATGCACAGAGGCCAGAAAGGAGTGTAGATCACTTGGGACTACAGTTGCAGACAATTGTGAACTGCTATGTGAATGCTGGGTCTCAAACATGGGAGCAGCACCCCATGGGTGGGGGTTTAAAGATGGCTCTAATACCTGAGTCATCTCTCCAGGTCCCCATGATCACTTTCCTAAGTCATAGTAGGAGTGGGATAAATGGTGCTTTGGCTTTTGTTCCATTTAAGTTTGGTTTAGTTCTATGTAGAGGAAGCAGGCAGTCTTAGCAGCTCTGAGAAAGGCATTTGTACTGCCAGAGTTGAAGAGAGAGATCAAGGGACAGAAGAGAAAGTGTTCCCTTCTGCTGTGTATTCTGCCTCCATTCGCACCGCAGTGGCATCTGGCAGGTGGTGCTTTCCGTGCTGGCTCCAGCCGTGGAGACCTGGTCTTGCTCTTTACCTTTGCTGAAACTTTGGCATCCTCCTCTGTGATGTGGGAATAACAGGTGCATGTTAAACGGTGGTGCAGAAAGTACTCTGCGAACAGCATGTGGGAATCTTTGCTCCTGGCAGGTGCTCCGCACAGGCGGTCCTGCCTAGAAAGTCCTCTGATCAGAGCTCTGCTCCCCACTCCTGTTCCTCTTTTTCCTTCGCTCTCCCGTAAGCAGGAGCCCAGATATATTTTTCTCGGTTGCCTCTGTATTCCTTCCGCCTGCATGTTTTCTAACAGCAACACAACCTTGGTTCTTTTGTTTAATAACTAACTCCTTCCTTCCTTTCCCATCAGGGGCAACGGAGTTGGGGTCAGGATGAAGTTAAGGGTCTCCGCACTGGTCCTGCAGCACAGCTGCTCAAAGGTCACCATTTGCTCTTGAAATCCCCTTCCTTGGCTGCATCAAAGGGCAAGTGCCCCACATGAGCTGAAGTTGGAAGGACCTCCAGTGCCTTGGCATGCAGTTGGAGTCCTTAAAGCTTCTATTCTTGGGTGAATATAGGGCTTTTGTTCACCGTCTCAGCCCTTTCTATAATGGGGAAACTGCTTTTCCTTCCCTCCCATTTTCCCACCCTCCTTTCTCCTTTGGGAGCTTTCAAGTCTTCCAATAAAGTAGCTGGTAAGTTTGCTTTGTGAAAGGCACTAAACTTCACCGGACAACCTCCACAGCAAATGCATTTCTTTTTCCTGTCCGTTTGCTCTGGGATTTTTGCACATTAAATTCTTTTGTAGGGGAAAATAGGTTGAAGTAAAATAGAAAGTCTGCAACACAGAGACACTGTGCTAGGCACCAGAGGGGCCTAGATCAGTCAGACACGGCCCCACTCCCAAAGAACTGTTCAGGAAGCATAACATTACAAAATAGCTTGAAGTTGGATGGATGGATAGATGGATGGATAGATGGATTTCAAGATACAGAGTGCTTTACTTCACATCTGTGTACTAAAGCCATTGTCTTTTTGTTTTGGGGAGGTTGAGGAACTATAAGGTAGTGATTCTCAACTTCCTAATGCTGTGACCCTTTAAAAGAGTTCTTCATGTTGTAGTGACCCCAACCATAATATTTTCATTGCTACTTCATAACTGTAATTTTGTTACTGCTGTGGGTCGTAATGTAAATATCTGATGTGCAGGTTATCTGACATGCAACCCCTGTAGGGGTTACAACCCATAGGTTGAGAACCACTTCTTCAAGGGCTGGGGCTTAGAAGAAAGTGGAATTACTTTATGAGGATGTATTTGAGGGTACAGCCTCAGTGGAATTTTGAGTCACTACTGACCTTGCTTTTCTGATCCTTGATACATCATGGGGCTAGCTGCTGTCTTCCAGCACATGCTCCCACCGTGATACATTTCCATCAGTCCACAGCAAAAGGATTAATTGGCCATGGATTATAATCTCCCCAAACTGTGAGCCAAACAGAGCAAATTTTCTCTTTATAGTTGGAGTATCTTAGGCGTTTATTGCAATGGCTGAAAGCTGACTGACAATAGTGGGAGCATTAAACAACTTGCCCTCTTATGCTGGATGCAGTGGGGTGGGACAGATGGCACAGGACAGACAAATGCCTAGCTGGATCTGCTTTCTAGAAGGCACTAGCTAGAGTACTCTTTTACGTATCTCTACTGTGCGTAGAGAGGCAGAGCCCAGGGTGTATAGAGGTGGAGGAAGAAGGCTGAATAGAATAAAATGCTTCATTCTTCCAAGGTGTAATTCATGGATTTGGAATGATCATGGGTTTTGTTAAGAACATAAAGATGACTAGGTGCAGGGATGAGAAATGTAATTAAATGGACACTCTATCCACCTACCTATCTGTCTACCTATTTGCTCATTTATCTATCTATATCTATCTATCTATCTATCTATCTATCTATCTATCTATCTATCTATCTATCTATCTATCTATCTATTTCTCTATCTATCTATTTATCTCTAATCTATCTGGAGGAGCTCCAGATAGACTTCCCGTCTTTCTCTTGAGGTTTTTCTTAATGCCTTTCTAATGGATCTGAATCTTCACAACAATGCCAATATATGCACCCATCTGCCTTGATTTTGGATGATACTAAGTCTTATATTTGAGACTACTGTAGAAGCTGGAAGTTCTGGGACAGGTTTGCCAAGGTCATGGCTCTTACTGGTCTCCTTGGGCACTGTTGAGTGAGTTTGCATCTTCCATTTATTTTTCCTTTGAGGTTTGTTTCTGTTGCCCAGTATTTGGGAACAAACAAGATTAAGAGTCAAGCTTTGGTCTACAAGTAGCTTAAGATCAGAAAGAGCTGGGGTATGCGAAAATGTATGTGTCTCCACATACATGTATGTATGTATGTATGTATGTGGCCATGCATGGCTGTTCATAACTATCTAAGGACTCTGTCTATTCAATCTAAGAAATCTTTCTAAGATTTATTTTATTCAGGTGTATGTGTATGTATGCATTGCCTGGGGGGGGGGTGTCCATAGAGAGCAGAAGAGGGTGTCGAATCCCTAACAACATGAATGCTGAGAACCAAAGGCCTGTGCTCTGCAAGGATGGAAAGCATTCTTAACCATCGCACCATCTTTCCAGGGCTAAGTTCAAGGAATTTAATCAGGTACCTTGGGCTCTATATCTTAGATCATTGCCCTTTGGATTTGCTGAGAAAGGCACAGATACCCTTTCTGTCTGGAGACCAGAACCCCAGACCAACAGTAACTGCACGATGACAATATGTCGAATTGTGCCTTAAGCTACCAGCCTGGATGGTGCTCTCTGATGTCAGAACAACTGCTTAGCAGAAAGCACATTGAAACTTTCTCTATAAACTCAGAGAGCAGCCCACAGAGCTACTGCTGTTCCAGTGGCCATTTAGGCTTAAAGCGTGTGCGACAACATGCAGATGTGACTTAGGCTGCACTTACAGAGCACTCCAGACATAAAAGCACCACGGAGAATACAAGGGAAACATTAAGCAACTCATTTAGGGAATACAAAACACACAGGACCCTCAGAATCCGTGAAAGACGAAGTAAGCTCCAATGTCTACGCACAATAGGTAGAAGATGAGAGAAAATAACCCACGCTAAACTATAGATTGGTATGCATGGAGGAGAAGACTAGAAATCATTCATCCATACATCTGTCCCTTAAATATTGACTGAACAGAACAGGCACCAGTGTTGGGATCTATGAAAGGCGGCAGATTAGGAGACTACAGCTGAATTATTTGGAAGAAGTGGTACAAATAAGTATGAGGCCTGGAAGCAGAACCTATGCCTGAACTCATCACAAATTCAACAAATAAGATGTGTGAGGTTATTAGGTGCTGGGCACTGGGACAGGTATTGCTTATCGCTTGAGACTGTGTTGTTTATTAGTTAAACATCTCTGACGCTTAGGTGCTTCCTGAAACTGCAAAGGTTTCTCGGTGTTTTTAGTTATTATTCCCTTAATTATAAAATGCAGCTAACAGAAATGCCTCCCTCATAGAGTAGATATGAGCATGAAAGTTCACATTTTGTAGATGTCAGTTATGTTTATTTTCATTGTTGTTACTATTTTAGTATCATCATCATTATTATGATGCAACCTCAGTTGATGAAATATCATCTGCTGTGGTCTGAATGACCTCTTCAAAGCTCCTGTTGACATTTAATTCCCATCATGGTGGTTCAAACACAGAACTCTCTAACAGACAACTAGGTCATAAGGGTGGGGCCCTCCTGCATGGATAGGTTTTGTTAAAGGGCTGGTTGACCACCTGGGAATGGTTTGCTAGACAGCGCCTCTTCCTCTCTTCTGGCACGAACTGGCTTTTCTTCCTGCCCTTTCGACAGTGTCAAGACTCCACACAAAGAGCCCTACCAGATGCTGGTCCTTCTGTTTCCCAGCTGCCAGGACCCAAGTGCCACCAACCTCTATTCCTCCTGAGTTAGGTGCTCTCTGGATTCAAGAATATCAAAAGAGAAAAAGAACTGAGATGCCTTCCTTGAACATTCTTAGTTTAGATGGGGATAAAAGACATCTTCCTCCCAAGCATAGCTTTGGGGAAATCACTGAAAAGTAAAATAAAAATATACCTCATTAGAGTAAGTTTAAACACAGAGGTGAAAATTATGTGTGATGGATGGAATGAGTAGAGCATTATCAACAACGATTTTTTTTAACAACTTTCCAAATCTATTTTTAAAAAAAAGTCAAACCCTTAAATCTTCAAAAGGCAAACATCCAGGTCAGATCCCTGTCTCAGGTCTATTAATATATTAAGAGCACGAATTAAAAGTCCACTATCCCCTAGTGCACATTCTGACAATGTACGAAGTTACAGAACTTACAGTCCCATGGTCCTGGATCTTAGAAATAGCCAGGGAAGAGAGAAATTATATAAAATGACTCTAGCCAATGATGGCGCGGGGCAGCTAGTTGAACAGTAAGGTTTCCTCTTTCCCTGGTCCCACATCAACATCCAGAGGATAGAAATCCTTAGTTTCCTCCTAGACAGGTGACAGGGAATCTGCCCTGATGGTGATTAATCCTCTCTGGTGACAGAACTCATGTCAGGAGTGAGACAGGTGTGTGGCAATGGGAACGTCCTGGCAATGGTGGTGCTCACTGGGTGTGAAAGATAAATTGTGATCCCAACCAAATTGCTATTGCACTTGTAATAAGGCAGGGGGATAAGGGTGCAGAATCTCAAACCTTGTTCCGAGGTGTGAAGTCTAGAGGGCATTTTGATAGAAAATGAGGGCATTGGCCAAACAGACTGGGATTCAGAAAAAGCATTCCGAGGGATGGGGACAAAAGCTTCTCATGCACTCAGACCAGGCAGAGACGACAGTAGATGCTCAGCTCTGGGTGTCTGGGGACTCACAATAGGCACATTAGCTCTCAGCAAGACACATGTCTCCTTTTTGACCACAGGGGTGGATGAACCTTCTATTACAGCCATAATGCCACACTGCACTGCCAACCCTCAGGACAAGGTCTCACACAAACCACCAGTGTCACTCGGTGTCCCTGGCTAAGCACCCACATGGAAAACAGTACACACACACACAGACACACACACACAGACACACACACACAGACACAGACACACACACACACACACACACCGTGTGGTCCCATACAATGATAAGTAAACTAAAAGGTCTTCCTATTCAGGTATGGAGAGAAATATGAAGTCCTTTGTCACCTTGAAAGCAATTTCTGTGACCACACCCAGGCAGGAGCTATCCTGCTTAGCCATGCTCCAGCTCCTGATTCAAATCAAATGCTGACACTTGTTAATATTGCTCTAAATGTCACTGCCGTGGTGCGGACTCTCCCTCCCATCCCCTCTTGCACCCAGTCCGCCCCCAATATACTATTGTTTTAAAGCAGCTCATCTGTTAATTAAAAAGTGGGAATCAATTGGCCTCATCTCTCCCTTCCAGGCTCCTGTGCACACAAGGATTAGAGCTGCCTCTACTTAAGTCAATTAGAGATAAGGAGACGCTGACATTTCTACAACCAGCCTTATCAGGCTGCTCAAAACTGGCTCAGATTAACATGTACAAAGATGATTTCTTTAGTCCTTTCCCCTCCTCCTTTACTTTCTTTTAATTATTCCGAGGTAAGCCGGGTATCTAAGCTGATGGTAGAGATGCCCATTCCCACCTAAGATGAGTTGCTTTCCAGAAATCCATACCTGACCTGCTTAGCTGGGAGCATCACTACAGACCCACACCTGCCCAACAGACTACAACTCCTGCTAAACCCTGGCGCTCAGGGAAACACTCTATCTGTGCCTCGAGTGAGGACGATGCAATTTTGATGCAGAAAGAACAGTGAGATGGGAATCAAAGGACATGAGTTTAGATTCTGCTGTGACACTAAATGTGTGTTCTTATGACTCCAGCTACTCTGAGCCTTAATGGCCTTATGTGAGAAATGGAGCAATAGCGTTTGCCCCACAGCACATGTGTGTAAGTAGGGGATTTAGTGCAAGGGGTGCTGGTGTGTCAAGTTCATTCAGAACACTGTGAAGTGGAGCTCAGCCAGGGGAGTGTCTGAGTGCGGAGAGGAGGCTGTTCACAAGTGATCCTGAGTATCAGGACGTGCTCGTTGTTGATCCCAGGCGCTTATTACACACACACACACACACACACACACACACACACACACACACACTCCTACACACATCACTGTTAAACTCCACAAGCTTGTTTTTATGATCTGTATTGGAGAATGAGAAGCCTTGGGTTCAGAGAGATTAATGAAGTTGCCGAAGATCACACATGTGGGGAATGGCAGAGCCGGGATCTGAACCCAGAGCCCATTATCTTCCCATTACTTCTTGCCCCAGTGGTGCGGGATAATCACGGGAGAAGAAGAGGTGCAGTCCAGTGACCTCTCCTCCACTCCAGCAGTGGCAAGAGAGCTGCCTCAGTGACACTGCTCTGCGAACATATTAGCAATTTTCCAGATCTATCAAGTCCATTAGATCTACACAGACTCGCTGGCTACCTTTGACTTTACCTGCCCGGACTCTGTTAAATGCTGTAGTTGACCTTGCTCAGCCTCGACGGGCATCTTCTGGCATTTTCTCACATCACCATTCGACAAGCAGATTGCCCTCATCTAGAAATCCTTTATTAAACTACTCCTGGAAACAAGCTGACTTTGAAACAGTGCTTACAATGCACAACACGATAAGCCAGGGTTGAGCTCTCTGAGTGTGTTATGCACACACACCACAGACTCTGGGATTCACCATTCAGCAATGTTCCAAGGAAGGACAGTAGTCTTGGCTGTCCCGTGTGCTATGGCAGAGAGATGGACTCGAAGTTCAGTCTCCTCAGGAATTCTCTCAACTGCGAAGTGATGTCACACTAAGCAGTAACCCTTCTCTAGGTGGCCATGACCAATGACAGTCTTAGTCTACTCAAATCTCAGATGGTCCCCCAAGGGACCATTCTCAGACTAGAGCTCCCAGTGGGGTTAGACAAGGTGGCCATTGACCTCCACAACAGTTTGAATCCTCCCTCTACCCAATCTAGCTCATCTACCCATCGTCCCCCACAGGGTGCCTTGATTTCAAGAGCACTCCCCAATCAGCAACTGGTTTGATAAATTATGCCTCCCACTCTGTTTGCTGAAAAAGAAAAATCAAACTCAGGTAGTCCCTGTTAGTGGCAACGGTTAGCCAAGATGACTTGGTTAATATATGCGTGGAGTTAGAAGCCAGAATAGTCCTCGTCCTAAGTAGGATCTTATTGCTGTGATAAATACCATGACTAGCAGAAACTTGGGAAGTAGAGAGCTTGTTTGATTTATAGGTCGCACTTTACCATTAGGGGAAACAGAGGCAAGAACTGAAGGAGAAGTCATGGGGGGTGCTGCTTATTGGTTTGCTCTCTGTGACTTGGTCTTATAACACCCAGGACTACCTACCCAAGGACAGCACTGCCCACAGTTGTGAAATGGGCCTTTCTATATTTATTGTTGATTAAGAAAATGCTGCAGAAAACTGACCTATACAGGCCAGTCTGATGGGAGAATTAAACTATTTGGGATTCTTCTTCCCATATGGTTCTAGCTCATGGGATGTTAACAAAAAAAACTAAACAGTATAGTCCTAGACCAGAGCCACACACACAACTACGTGTCCCCCTTGTTTTACTCACAAGGATGGGCTTTTCTATTCACTGTACTCGAGTGTCATTATTTGACACCTGTAGATTGTTCTTTCTATCTTCACTTGTCCTTTTTTGAGGGACTATGGTTGATTAAAGATGACCACAAGTTATCTGATAGCCCTGCCACTGAGATAAAGCTTCCATTTTCCACTCCTCTGAATCCGGGTTGGCATAACTGTCTTGCTAAATCAATGGAACAGAGCAGAAGTGATTCCCTCGCCAATGCCACTCCAGCCTGAAACACTGATGTCGCCCATCAATGTCTCATGGGAACTTGAATGACAAATCAAAGCATAGGATCCCATGAGAGACCACGGGGGAAGTGCTCCAAGTGTCCATGCAAAGAAAGAAAGCTCTCACACACACATTCCCTTCTGTAACATCAAGCCACGCTTGCGATGCTTTCTTGGAAGCTTTGCCTGGGCTCAGACACCAGTTGTCTAAACCAGTTGTGGCCTTAACTGATGCCACAAAGATTAGGATAATCATCAAATCAAGTCTTCCAAATTTATGATGTGCCAATCTGGTTGTGGGATAATTTGTTACACAGAAATAACTGACTACAGACCAGAGTCATACACCTGAATTATTTTGAGAAGGGCGCTGCCTATCTCTTGTGCCTTCCTCCTCTGTTTTGACTGCGTTATCCATCATTTCAGCTTGGACTTCGGCTTAGCATTTTCCTCTTTGTATTCGGACTTCCCTGGAGAATTGTTTTCTCTCTCAATGGACCTTACTATCTCTTCCTCTTTTTCCCTATTAATGAGTGATCAGTATATACCACCCCCACGTCTACACTACACCCTTCCTTCTTACCTTTTGAATAACTGCTTTTACCTCAATTATTCTATGATATAAAAGTCCTGAAGTCCAGGTGGTTTCGAATCACAAAGCCTTGTGGAATTTTCTTTACATATTCATTGCTTTAGGGTGCTAGTCTCCTAACTTTGCTAGGACAACCAACATTGCAACACATGGGCTGCCCTCTTCAGAGCAGCCTTGATAGTCATTCATTCATTCATTCCAGCACTGAAGTAATTTCTGTGCTTTGAGATGCCTAGTTCACTTAACAGCAGAAATAATGGCCAATCCAGACAAAAACATATTAAAGACGACCAGCATAGACATCACTAATCTAGCTTGATTGTGGTTCACCTCGACTTTCAAGACTTGTAGAGACTTTCATGGCTTAGGGGCCTACGTTTTGTCCCTTCAGTCAGCACAGCGTGTCTCAGCACTGGCTTCATATTTGAATCACCAGCAGAGATTTTAAGAAACACTAATCACTGAGTGTCACCTCTGGAGATGCATTAGTGTGGGCTAGGACTCGGGAATTAGGATGTTTTAAATGGCCACTGAGTGATTTTAGTGTGCAGTAGGGGCTTGAGAGCCATTGACTGACCTAAATCCCTAATAATGCAGCTTACGATCATTTGACTTCATCCATCCTCTACGGAGACGGAGGGAAACACCGGCTGGAGAACGGGGCACTTGAATTTTCCTGCAAGCACTGGGAAGCTTTTCAGTCCCAGGTTAAACAAGCCCAGTTCCTCCAACCCTTCCATGACATCCATATTTGCGGCCTTTTAATCACTCTTTAATCTTGTTTTGATTTAGCTCAAATAGGTCTGTTTCCCTGGAGAAAGCTCTTCCAAGTTAGATGCCTCTGTTTTACAGACGTGCATAACCCTGATAGCTCATCAATTCAGCTGTGAATTGCACAGGAGTTGTTATGAAATATATATCGGGAAAGACTCAGCAGACTGTTGAGTTTCGTTTCTAGGCTTGTACTCGCTAAAAATGAAACTGCACATCCCAGTGAGGAGACCTTTCTCTGCTGGCCTGAAAGCACTGCTAACAATACATCTGGTCCCTTGCCTGATGGGTCACCCAAGGACACGCAAGGCCCCACTTTGGTCTTCCGGAATCTTATTTTAGGGGAAGGGTTGCAATAAACAGTGGTCCCAAAGAAACCATGATTTGCTCAAGAGTCAGCCTGCAGATGCTGCACATGGTGGGAGTGGGGGAGCAGAGGGATCCTGGGTGCTTGCCTTGGTCCTCCAGCACACGTGAGCTTGAGTAACTGTCATAAGACTGCTCATCTCTGTCCTCGCGGTCACCTTTGTTGTCCTTTCATATACATATGCATGGCTGTGCTTTCCTCTAAGTCGCATCGATTTAAATTTTAATTTGCTTATAATTTTAAAAGAAATTTGGCCTATTATTATATTGCAAATGGGAGACACACAGCACAAAGGTCTTCAGAGATGGCAAACAGAGGAGCAGAGGCAGCACGTTCTGGGCACGGGGATCTTACACACACGCTAAAGGGACAGGTTTCCTTCGCCTGGGAGCAGACTGCTGTCAGGATGGATTTGGAAGGAAGGATGGAGACTGGTCATTTCCAGAGTGCTTTTCCCCTTCAGCGCATAGGCGCATACATAAAGCTTTTAGGTTCTCAAAAAGAGAGTATGACTCCAAAACATGGCAATGACTGGCAGCTGTCAAAACACACAAAGCCTAGAATCGAAGCTAACCATCATAGATCAACTGCATTTGGAAGGATTTTTAGAAGTTCTCCCTGCAGTCTGAGTCTCTAAGAAAGGTTCAAAATTGAAGAACTTTAATGAATCAAACTGCATTGTTGCTTTAGACATCACAGAAGCATGGAGGATGGATGCTGAGGAGACATGACGTTGCTGTTTTCCAGGATTCTGATTACTATGTGGTGTAGTATAGGTCTGTTGACTTTCCTGTTCAGATCCCAGCTGTGCCACTTATTTTTGTGTGTGCACGCAAGCATGGGTGTGTGTATGTGTATGTTTGTGTGTGTGTGTTCTGCTAGGAATCGATCCCAGGGCCTTGTACATCCTAAACAATAATCTACCATTGAGTTACAACCTCAATACCTATTGATCATTGTGCTGTCTTAGGCAATTTCTCTAAACATTTAAAGTGTTGTTATCTCACAATTGTGTTATTATAGGACTGAGAGAATCTTAGTAAAAAAATACTCAGAAGAGTACTTACACATGCAGGGTGTTCAGTAAATCATATTGTTATCAATAGTACCACTGTAGCTAGATGATCTAGCACAAGGGCAAATATAGTTTCCAATGCTAAAGTAATTATAGATCATTTAGAAATCTGATGCATGCTGAGTGGTGGTGGCATGGTGTGGGAGGTCCTTCTGTATAGGTGTTGCTTTTATTGGTTAATGAATAAGAAAGTTGCTTTTGGCCAATGGCTTAATAGAATATAGACAAACTGGAAGTTATATATATATATACATATATATAGAGATAGATAGATAGATATAGATATATAGATAGAGACAGAGAGAGAGAGAGAGTAGGCAGAGTCAAGGAGAGGCCATGTAGCTGCCATAGGGGAAAGACGCAAGCTGTCAGCTGGAACCTTGCCAGGAGGCCACGAGACTCATGGTAAAATATAAGATAATAGAAATGGGTTAATTTAAGATATGAGTTAGCCAGAACTATGCTTTAAGCTATTGGCAAAACAGTGTTGCAAATAATATAGTTTCTGTGTGATTATTTTGTGTCTGGGCTACCGGGAACAAACAAGTAGCTTCCTACACAGTGGAACATGCCTTTAATACCAGCACTGGGGAGGAGGCAAAGGATGGTGGATCTCTGTGAGTTCGAGAACAGCCTGGTCAACAGAATGAGTTCCAGGATAGCTAAAGCTACATAGAAAAAAACTCTGTCTCAAAAAACAAACAAACAGATAAGAAAAGAGAGAAGAGAGAGAGAGAGAGAGAGAGAGAGAGAGAGAGAGAGAGAGAGAGACCTTATGTTGCTGTCTGATATTCCTATGAAGCAACTAAGGATGGGGACAGACGCTGACCACTCTGTTCACCACCATTTGTGTAATAATGCAGAAAAAAACCCGATTAAACTTCAAATAAAGAGTTGGGCTGGATACCACTAATTCCGTGCTCATCCTTCCACACACATCCACTTCTTTGGATTCCAGGATTGAGTTCCCAGGGACGCCTTCAGGGGGAAAAGAAAAGAATGAGAAGAGAAAGAAAGACTCATCTTTTGGACCCCTGAACTCACAAATTAACCCTGAAAGAAGCTCATCTAATTATTCTTGTGAAAAGCAGGTGAGGGCTGGGGTGTTGGCTCAGTTGGCCTCATGCTTGCCTGGCATGCAGGAAGCCCTGCACTCAGTTATAATAACCACATAAACCAGGCACAGTGCCACATGCTTATAATCCCAGCAATCAGAAGATTGGGCAGAAGAATCAGAAGTTCAAAGCCATCCTCAGATACATATTAAGTTGAGTTTTAGACCAGCCTGAGATATATAAAATCCTGACCAAAAGGAGGGAGGGAAAATGAGATATAATATTTATCCAACACTGCTTTAAGATACCCAAAGGCATGAATCCTGATTTCTGTCCATTTAGTCTCTATTAAAGACATCATGGGTTATTTACTGACACTACTGAAGGAAGACAAATCTTACAAAAAATATACCTATAATGCAAGATATTTAGAACACATTGCATCTGAGATACCCCTGAAAAAATTGTGAAAAAAAATATTGGTTTACTTAGTTATTGTGATCAGGTATCTATGGAAACAACCATTTGTCCTTAAGCCAGACCAGCAGTTACTCACTTAACAGCACAGGATCCACATAAGCTGAGCATGGCGACTACACATATTTGCTCCTTGCATCTCATACAGGAGCCAGAGAAGGCAGAAAGGATAAGGGAAATAAACACACAGAGGAAAGAGGGCCTGCCACACAGTAGGAACCTATGCTTACAGCGAGAAGCAGGAAATCCAAAGCCAAAGGGAGACTTCATTCACTCGCCACCAATTCTGAATGAACCCCATGAAGTGCCCCCCTTGTTGCGGCAGTGCAGGAAAATGTCCTATTAATAGCATGCCTCAGCTGCGTTATGGGTTAAATGGGTTAACTGGGCTTTTGTTGGACGGCCTTGTAACATAGTAACCATTTATAACATAATTGCTATGGGAAACTGTGTTCTGAATTCCAACGACTCAGCTTGAAAACCAACTTGTGAAACACAGGCCACGTGCTCAACAGAGCACCCTGTATCCCCAGAGAAACAGCAAAGGGATTTAAAAAAGAGTCCCCTAAGCCTCTGAGGGTGCCGGTGCCCCTACGGGGCACTTACTGCGTGGATGATTAGAAACGTGGAACTTCTCTGGTCCTCAGTTAGTGGCGGGAGAGTAGACATGGCTCCAGCTATTTCATCTGGAGTGTAAGCACCACCAGGGCAGGAACCATGCCCCCTTCATCACCTCGGCTCCTCTAGCTCTCCATAAATATTTGGTGAGGAAAGGAATGGAAGAATAATTGCCTACCTCCCGGCACTGTGAGTGGAATCGAATGGGATAATGCACGTGGAAACAATTCAAGAAGCTGTGAAATAGAATACAAATGAGAGACATGATAATTATAACCTATTGTTACAGACAGAATGTCACCTTCTGTGCGTTCCATGTAAATGAGGATGTTTGTGTTAGTGTTAATTCGAATGGCTGAGCCAATATCTAGAATTCTGAGTAGTACAGATGGGCCGAGCAACCTAGGCTAGCAGCGGGGGATGAAGACGGAGGGAGGGGCGCCTAATGAGAAAGTAAGGAGAGAAGTTAGAAATAATAGGGCTGGCGGGAAAATGGGCTCGTTAGAGCAAAAGCCTACAGGTAGGAGAATTCAGACCCAGGCATTGGTTGAGGAGTTTCATGCAGCAGGCTTAGGGCTAACACCGGAGCCAGGGCAGAATCACAGAGAAGTTACCCCAAAGAGTCTGGCCCTTATTTTATAAATTTACAAATGAAAATAAAACAAGACATACAAAAAGAGAGAAGGAAACCGGTACTTGCATAACTGAGTAGGGGAAACTTGCAAAGGGCATTGCTAAGACGCAGGATTTGGCACATCAGCCTGTGCTAAAAGCAGGACGAAGTTTTGAGCCCAGCCAGATCCTGGCCCTCACTTGTGAGCGTGCACGCTGTTTCATCTCCCGGAAACCGCTCTGGTGACTGAGCCATCAAAGGGATACTTGCTGATGATAGCCAGGTGCACAACCAAGGAAGCCCACAGGAAACTTAAAAGGGGAGGGGAGGAGCGCCTTCTGGTGCCTGGCCCACAGTACGGTGGCCATCTTGTCCATGTGACATGTGACTCAGGGGCAGACGGTTTGGTTCCTGTACATTTGTTCCGGTCTCACCTGTGTTTTCAGAGTGGAGTGTCTGTGAGCTGTCACTCAGCAGCGCACACCTTGTCTGTGACACAGTGAACCAGAAGCTGCTTCCTGACCACACACAAAAGAGCCAAGGGTGTTGTGGAAGAGGAGTAGACTTTCCCATCAAGCTGCTTTCCTGTGTACGACAAAAGCCTGTGGCTACTTCCAGTGGTGTCTCCTGAAGCCATCCTAGCCCTGTCTTATTAAGACAGACACCTCAACTTAAGGATTTGATGCCCCCACTCTGGAAGCCAATCCTGTCATGCAGTCTAAATTGTTCCTGCATATGCTTCTTTGGGAATCACTTGAAAAGTCTGGAAATGAGATGGGGAAAGGTTCTTCTTCATCCTTAAATAAATATGTATCAGAGAAAGGGACAGAGCCAATCGTAAAAGGAATTCTTTCAGGCCCCTTCTCCTGTTCTGAGTCCCGGGTGCCAAGTTAAATTATAATGCAGGTAATGCTGGGGTACATTTTCAGGAAGAGTGTCACCTTGCTTCATGAACATGGGTTCAAAAGCTGAGGGTTTAGCCCTAGCGGTGTCAGAACATCTCCTGAATTAATTACCTGTGCATCTGTCGGGTGATATGAAACAGGACTCGCTTTTCTGATACATAGGATCGTCGAGCAAATGAAGAGAGATAATATATGTCAAAGCACTTGGAGAAATTAAAAACACACTCCAGAAATAAAACATTGATTAACGGGGACCTGTTCAATCAGGAGATGCTTTCTCTGTCTCGTCTATTTGTTTGAAAACACATAAATACACACGGTTATCATTGGGGCCAGTGCATTTCGTCTATCTCTTTGGGAAAATGGCAGTGCGTTTGGAGCAAGTTGTCCGTATTTTCTAGAAAAAAACTCCACATAACCCATATGCAAGTCTTCTCTGTGACTATTTCTCCACCCAGAAAGTGGGTAGAAGGGGGGCTCTTCTTCTTTTTTCAGCTTTCCCTCAGTGATACATACGATAATTCAACAGAAATCTGTAGATTAGGCTGGGTATCCACAGGAAGTTTTCTGTGTATAATCTCCCCGAACCTTTTCTCATTCCTCTGCTTTAACACCTGATGCAGCCAAACTGGCCAGACGATCAGGAGGAAGTCACGGACTCTGGTGCTGTGACTCTGTAAGTTCATTATGAGTGAATTATGTTTTTGAACCAGACTTGGCTTCCAAGGCGCATCCTAAAATAATGTCTCTGACATCAGTGGAAAACGATTTCTACAATCCTCACCTTGAACCCATGTACAACTCCTACCTCGTTTGTTACTTGTTTCCCTGAGGTGACTCTATCTGGCCCTGTCATTTTGCCTTTAATTATCCCCAACGTTTAAAGCCTCGTGCTCATGGCAGAGGAAGATGCAGAGGGCCAAATTGCCCTCAGCGGGTGATTAAACACTCCAATGGGAATGCCATGAACCACTGGCAGAGAGCCCTGTTGCTCCTGATCTTCATGTTTGCTGAAGACATCCCAGGCTCAAGCATGGTTAGAAGCAGAGAGAACAAGCCTACTGTGTGCTGGCCCTGAAATGATGCTCAGCGTGTAATGACTAAATGGATCCTTATAAATGCGAAGCCATTGGTTCTACTGTGTGACACAAACTCTGAATCAGAAGCAGCTCTGTAATAGAAATGAATGGAGTCTCACCTCCCTAGAGAGTCTGACTAATTCATCCTGGGCTAGGCTATTACGTCTGCATTTTGAAACCATCAATTGATGACACCTAGGCATTTTAAGCGCTGCCAATATTAGGAGCAGCTAATATTACTGGAGATTTGTTGCTTGCTAGGCATCTGTATAAGGCCCAACATTGTTGTTTCTATTTGTATTTTCTTGCTTTCTGAAGAGGAAGCCACACCTTGGAAAAGTCAGGGACTTGCCACAGACAATGCACTTTGGAGCTGTCAGAGCAAAGGTGCTTGCCTTTTCCCCCCAGGACCCTGAATCTGAACTCTTATCCATATTTTATCATCTGTAGCAGAATCCTAAGCTGGAAAAATTAAATCAAAATGTTTATATTCGGGGCGATTTTCTTGTTTTCTCTTCTGGGGCACTTGTGCCGCTGTCAGCAGACTGACCGTCATTATTATTATCATTATTAATGAATTCTTCCGCTGAAACCAGAAGCCAGGTTTGGGGAGCATAAATTCCAGAGGCAAGAGTCAGGGGAAATGCGCACAGTAATCGTTCCAGTCAAGAGGATGGTGGTCCGCAGGGAAATGCACATTTTCTTCTATCCCCCAGGGTGGCAGCTGGAAAGCCACTGCGCAACACATAATTAAGATAAAACTTAACCTTGGGCCCTCTACCACCTTTATAAATCTCTTTCTGTAGCTCAGCCTGCTAGGGACCCTTGTGCAGCAATACTTATAAATACACTCAGCTCCCAAGGACTCCATGGAGCTGCTGGAGACACCCTGCCATACCCCCACACAATCAATATTATCACACTGTTAAAAGATAGCCATAATACCTCAGATCCTTAAAGCGCCTTTGAATCTAAAAATGTTCAAAGTACTTTCATATTGGTTCTGTCGTTCTATCTTCATAACATCTGAAGGTGGAAGAGGACTTTGGGGGGCAGCAGCTTTCATTCCTTAATCCCACCTCCCACATTCTTGAAATTTTTGCTCCTTTCCCTCAAGTCAGAGGCTCATGAGGAGATGACCTTGACTTCGATCAAAGGTCCTTTGTGGTCTTTTTTCAGTATGGCTGTTTGGACTGGTGTGGCTATCTCTGGGTTCTATGAGTATTTTCATTGTCTCCCCTGGAAACATTAGAGGCCCAAAGTAGAGCACACTAGTCCTCCTCCATGCAGAAGCCTTCCCCACAATGTCTCCTCCAGCATTTAGGCAAATGAAGTTTCTCTGGTGGTACCATGATGACTTAAGCTGACTTTTCAAAAACAAACGATTTTTAGGTAAAGCCTTGACCTCACCCACCGTGCTTGTGAGTATGCTCTAAGCAGTGCAAGGAACCCAACTCAAGTATTCGAAAGAGTACAGCTTTGGATGTTCAGAGGAGGAGACAGAAACCTCTCCAGAGAAAACACAGAGAGTGCTATATCATGACAGAAAAGGCACAGCCATCAGAGAGGACTGGGAGTTGAAAGCATACTTAGAGAGCAGGCTGAGAAGACCAAGTATGGGTGCCAGGGCTTTGATGAGCTTTGAACAAGGTAACAGTCTCAGGATCGCGAAGTACAGGCTCAACCATGGAATGCTCCATGGAGCAATAGGTTAAGACAATGGAAGAGAAAGTAGTGCTGAGGGCAACCCTAGGCCAACACAAGAAGACAGTGGATATTCCAATGCTGTTCCTACAGGTGCTCCTCGGACAAGTGTCCAGGGCTCTCCCTCTGCTCACTGTGGAGCCTAGCTTGGGCATTGGCTAAGGAAGAGAGGAGAGAGGAGGCAATAAGACTGTGGGGCTGTGGCTCCCTGAGTACACACTAGAACCGGAAGAGTGGTTGGATAGCATATGCCATTGTTTCTAATCTTGTCTATTGTCACAAGCATGGAAACCTAGAGCCTGGCCTGAGCCTGCTGCAGGAGGCAGCCAGACACATCTAGCTAATTCAGCTGGAGGTCCACAGAGAGAGTATGAGCAAACTCTGGGAATTTTACACTAATATTCTGAGACCCAGACCTAGACCTGTGGGATCTCGGAGGAGGATGTGTATGGCCATAAGAACTGGCAACTGTGTTTTCCGTCCAGGCGAGAAGACTATGTGGTCTCCCCCAAACTCTGCTTTTAGGAAAGTTGTCGCTCAGGTTGGCTGGAGCTAATGTAATCTAGAGAAGAGTAGGTGTAGCAGACAAGACTTACTAAGCTTCTGTAGTAGGAGCTGGCAACAAAGACTAAGGCAGAGACTTTAAATATACTCCGAAAGCGAGCAAACACAGAAAAATGAACAAACAGAAAACAAATTATTTCTGTAATCAGTGGCAGTGCATGCATCAGTGCGCTCATGTGTGAATGAGCTGGCAAGCCAGCCAGACTAGAAGTTGAGTGTTACGATGCATAAGTGTTCCTTCGGCTCATGGCCCATGCAGCAACTCCCAATGAGAGATTTGAGAGATTTGGTTATCAAGCCTAGGATTAGCAAGTGGGATGGGCAATGTGGAGAATTTGTGAATTGAGATGATATTCAATTGTCAGTTGAGGTACTCAAGTGAATGGTCAACCCCTCATGCCCTAAACAGCTTTTTATTTTTCTTTTGGCATCGGTGGTTGATCTGTCAAGACTGCAGGCGACTTTCATGTCACTGTGACAGGAGGTCCTGGGCTATGCCAAGGTATTTGGCCCTATGCCTACAACCCCAGGTGAGGTTGGGGTCGTAGGCACCTCACACTTTGACAGGTCTCACTTTGACACGTGGATTGGCCTTGTAAATTGCTGCCAATTATAATGGGCATAGCAAGCGCTTTCACTGTGATGCAAGATCCAAGGGACCAAGTGGAACTCAACACTGCCGATTTTTTAACAAGTAGAGGGAGGAGATACAGGACACAGCTGCCAGGTGCCGGAGTGTGATTGCCTAAGACAATAATCCCATCTCTCTGGCTTCCTGCAATTGGCAATGTGGAAGAATCAATCCTAAACAGAGACTGGACTCAGCCATGCAATATGCATAACCTCAGAGTTTTTTTTCATTGAGATCTGTTTTGAAGTTAAGTCCACCAGAAGCCTTGGGCTTCACATGAAGTCTTGGAGCATGCACACGACTGTATTCAGATAATCCTGAAACAGGGAGGAAGGTGGGGATGTGCTGGAGCTTACAGGGGAACGGGCAATTATTCATGGAACTCTGACTCACAACAGGGCAGGACGGAGGGTCACTGGCAACCAGAGAGACTCATCTCACTGTGATTCAATTAGGGCACCACATTGCTGTGCTGTCTCCACCGGCTGTCATTCTGGCCTTACCTGCTGGGCTCAGTGCCTGGCTCAGGCCCTCTGTGATGGCTTGGCTCCACCTCAGCTTCTGGTCTGGGAACCTGTGTTCTCTAAACACCTGCTTCCCGGGCTCTGGCACATGGCTGTGTATAGTACATCTCAGAGGAATGTAACCCAAGGCCCTGAAGATACTGTGCAAGATCCTGTGATTTAAAGCTCAGAATGTCGCACTTCAAAACTTATTTTCCTGGGCACCCTTTCCCTGATCCTACTAGCAGCTTTCGGGAGGTCTTAGACTCCAACTGATCTATTTTCACCTTGGAGAGCTGGTATACCCGGCACATTACTGTATTAGTACATTGGGAACAGATATTGATGGGTATATCAAATCATGAGAACTCCTTTCTATGCCAATAGCTCATAAGTCTTTTCAGAACGTCAGTGTAGTATGAGAACACTTGTTTGTTTCCGGCTGCTCAGCCCTGAAATAATCACACAGAAACCGTATTATTTGCAATACTGTTTGGCCAATAGCTTAAGGGTATTTCTGGCTAACTCATATCTTAAATTAACCCATCTCTATTCATCTATGTATCCCCACGAGAGTGTGTCTTACCTGGTAAAGTTCTGGCGTCTGTCTCTGGTGGGGGCTGCATGACTTCTCCTCACATCACCTTCTTCCTCCCAGCATTCAGTTTAGTTTTCCCTGCCTACCTCTGTTGTGCCCTGCACAGGCCTAAGACAGTTTCTTTATTAAACAATAGTATTCACAGAATACAGAGGGGAATTCCACATCACATCAGAAAGCACAGACTCCTAAAGATAGTTCTCACAGCTTAGTAGACTATAGATCTTCCATCTGCCACTTCCTGTACCAACCATCAGGGAGGGCCCAGTGGATTTCAAGTATGTTACAAACTTCACTGCAAGGCCAGACATGTGGGTGAGCATGAAAGAAGAGTATCAATTCCTAAAATTGCAGGAGCTCTTGGAACTTTAACAGATTAGTTAACTGATTAAATTTCTTCTTTGACAATTATATGCACACTTACACAGGTATGTCGATATATTGAATTACTTAATTTTTGTCATTTGATACCCCATTACTCTCTACCATATCCCCTGCCTCTCCCATTGGAACTTTCTTTTCCTCAAAAAGTCCCTGTCCTATTTTGATGTATTTTTTTCTTGATTATTATTATTTTCATCATCGTCATCATCATTATAACTATTGCATGAGCACAAGAGGGGGTAATTGCTGAAACGTGGGGAACATATCAATGCTTACATTGCTGAAGAAAATGACCCTCGCTTCCATAATGCCTATTTACTATTCTCAACCCCATTGCAACATGAAATGGTGGTGGCCTCAGTCTTGTACAGGTCTTTGGCAGGTAGCCACAGCTATAGTGAGATCACAAGTGCAATGGTCAGGCTGTGTCCAGAAGACTCTAATTTGAAGCATTCTTCTTCCCTAACATTTGCCTCGTACATTCTCCTGTTTCATGAGCCTGGAAGATGGCAATGCCCTACTTAGAGTCAAGCATTCCTTGGAAACTTATTCTTCATGCTTTGACCCAAGCACTTCTATAAAGGTCTCAGGACAATAAAACAAAGCACTAATCACCAAATGAAAATAACAGCAACAGAGTAAATCGTATAGATTGGAGAAGAAAGGCTAAAGCAACTAGACGCTTGGAAGTTAGTAAGCACTGCTGTGTTGCAAATCATTGTGAGTTGGAATTGGATTTCAAGCAGGCTCCGTCTGATTCCCAGGCTGTTCTGTGATGGCTTGGAACAGGGAGGCAGTACTGGCAAATGGCTGATTTTCCCTCATCCACACAGCCAGGGAACAACACAGGCAGGGCTGCTTTGCTGGACCAAGGGCAGGTTTCACTTTGTCCTGCAGCAGAAAGAAGGACAGGACAGTAAGGCAGCATGCACAGCAGGAAGCTGGCAGCAGCCCAGTTGCCATGGAGACGAGAACATGAGGCAAGTGTGAGGTTTGGGATTAGAGGTTTGGGATTAGCCTGAGGAGACTCGCAGAGGATGAGGTCCCATCCCACCCTACAGCTGAAAGTATGCCTTCTTTCCTGGAGTGGGAACATACGACATAATTCTTGTCACTTGTGGGCTTTGATGTTGTGGTGACCTGCCCTGTCTGCACCTGTCATCTCCTTAGGAAACCCTTACTCTTCATTGTATGGCTGCTGTCCTGTTATGATAGCCTATGTTATATTTGGATTTATGTCCTGCAGATGAGTATCATCTGTTCCCACATGCTCCATGCTACTTGAAGCATAAGGCAGAAATGATACCCCAGGCCGGCTCCTCTCTAGAGTCAGGAATTTGCTTTAGTCTCCTTTTTAACACCTCTGAGCCTCTTTTTCCTTATCTGTAGGGAAAAAATTAAAATGCTTCCCTGGTACATAAATGATCCTGAATATGATCTCAGTACTTCAAGACAAACCAAAAGCAAAAAGGGAAGCAAAATACCGGCAAGCTGACCCTCTTTACTCCAGTGTTGGGAAGGCAGGGCAAGACACTGTCTCTAAAGAACCAGGAAATGCTGATATTACTTAGGCTTGTGAATATATTCTGCCTGCCTGGGAAGTGTGTCCGTTTCTTGAAAACCAGGTCCAGTTCTTCCTTTTGACTGCTGTGTCTAGTTATGTGAACACTGTTTACTTGCAAGTGCACATGAGAACCGGCCCTGTTGACGCTTCTTGTGTATGTTGGTAAGAAGAAAAGCCTGCCCGCCCTAGGGTGTGATGTATTTGATGAGCATCTATTCAAGTTCTGTGCCTGCGAGAGGAGGCAAAGGGCCACCAAAGTCAGGGAAGGAAACCAGAGAATGTACAAGAGAATGTACAGAGAATGTTCAAGGACAGAATGGGATGAGGCAAAATGAGTAATTAGAGTAAGCCATAGGTGGATGGAGAATCTGTACTATGGACCCTGGACAACCTTCCAATCATAAGCAATTCTGTGCCTCACGTTAAAATCACCCTTTAGTAAAGCTTTCCTTCTGAGACAACCTGATCTTGAGGAGGAAGTACGCCCCTGACACCCTCCTTGAAGATCCACATAGGCCATGGGGAATGAAACAGACTGGATTGAAAGTCACAGAGGTGATTCTGAGTCACAATTCTTCAACTTAAAAGTTATATGTCCTGCAGAGACCAACGCTACTGGCTCTTAATATTATTTTTCATCACATCTGCTATCATGCTCTGTTCCAGTAATCTTGGTGATCAAATCAAAGGTTGTCTGTGTACAGTGCACTGACAGAGGATCCCTCATTCCATAAGGAGCTCAAGTTTAGGAATAAGGAATCTGAGCATTAAGTATACCCCCAATCTATCAATTTAACCAGTTTTTCCATTCTGAGGTATCCACTCTTAAACCCAATATCAAGACAGGCTCTATAGCATGTGTCTTCTTCTTAGCCAAGTCTTGAGTCCTCTGTGTTCTGCTCCCCTGGGTTTAGGAGAGTGGAGGTACTGTTTCTGGCCAAAAGAAACAAACCCCGGAATATCAAACTGAAAAGAGAAAGAGGGAATGAGCAGAATATATTCTCTATGTCCCTTCTATGTCATTTTCACCATAATCCGCCTTGTTTCTTTTAGTTCAAGGTCCATGGACTTTTCCACACTTCCATGGAAGAGTTTGTCTCTCGGTAGAGTCAGTTAAGTCATCCTGAGAACTAGATTCCCAGCAACCCCCTTGGTGATCCACCAGTGACTGGTGCTAGAGTGAGTCTCTCCCTATAGTCTTCCTCCTCCTCCTCCTCCTCCTCCTCCTCCTCCTCCTCCTCCTCTTCCTTCTCCTCCTCCTCTTCTTCTTCCTCCTCCTCCTCCTTCTCCTCCTTCTCCTTCTCCTCCTCTTTCTCCTCCTTGCAACGAGTTGGTAGGATTTATAGGGCTGTCCCAGCGACACGCCATCTCAGTAACTGCAGAATGGCAGTTGTAAAAAATCCCATTTGCCAGGGTATTAGAATCCCATTAGCACTCCCAATGGAGAAATAACCTCAGCCCTTCAGAAGGAATTAAAGCTATGCGGGCATCACCATTTGGAGTGTTAGGGGCCTCTCCCCAATTTGGCAGATCCCACCAGCAGACATAAAGCTGCAGGCACCAGATGTCCTTGGTCCATAAACCCCTTGAGAGAGGCTTGAGAATGATGTATAGGGGGGTCTCTAGTGCCACAAACATCTCCAGAGTAATCACGGGGAATCATTGATAGACTTTGCTGGTTTACCTCTTTCAGAGAATGAATCATTTTTTGGAAAAAATCAGGTTTAATCCAAGACTGTCTTACAACCTCTTGTGGCCCTTCTTCCCCTTCTCTCATTCTAACACCATTGTCCAAGTTCTAACTGACATCAGACAGCAACACAACATGCATGTGGTTGTCAAAACCGAATCAGCTGAAAAGCAAAGGTTCTCATGATACTGTTCTGGTTGGGGTGCTTTCAACTTGACCCAAACTAGGATCATATGGGAAGAGGGAACCTCAACTGGAAAATGCTTCCATCAGTTTGGACAGTGGGCAAGTCTATGGGGACAATTTTCTTAATGACTGGTGTGGGAGAGTTCGGCCCACTATGGATGCTGCCACCTCTGGGCAGGAGGTTCTGGATTGTGTAGGAAAGGGAGCTGAGGTAGCTGTGGAACAAAAGCCAGAGCATAGTGTTCCTCCATGACCTCTGCTTCAGTTTCTGCCTCCAGGTTCCTGACTTGAGTTTCCTCCTGGTGTCCATCAATGATGCACTGTGATTGGGACATGGAAGTCAGATAAACAGAACTGAACTCTGTTTGGGGTAAGGGGACTGCGGCGCCCGTGATCACAATCGCTGTGCTAGGATGGAAAAGCTCCGAGATGCTTTGGGTCATGGTGTCCGTCACAGCTCTTTCTAGTCAACTAAGCTAAGGGAGAAACCCAGCCAAATCACTCTCAATAAAAAGGAAACAGGCTCAGAGAGGTGAAGTAACTTGCACAAGAATACACAGTAATTAAAACGAAACCTCCCTCTTCCTGGTCTAGTATTTTTACCACTGCCCTCTCAGCTTGCTTTTGACTTTCTGAACTATGAGCACTTCTGAGGTTATGGTTTCTGAATGCACCCAGCAGCATTCATCTCTGTCCAGGGAGGAGGAAAAAGAGTTCCAAGCCTAGAGCTCAGGCTTGGCCATGATAGACTTGTGGTCTAAAATGCATTAAAATTATTTAATGGGTTTAAATACCAGTTTCTTAATCTGTAAATGAGGGTCAGCAATAGCAGTATGCCGCTTGTAGTGTCTTGGGGATCTTGCTAAACACCACTTCTAATGCCGAGGAGACCGAGAGTCAGCGTCTTTAACAAGCTTCACGTGACACCGATGCTGATGTCTGGGGACCACACTGTGCTGATCAAGGTCATTAAGTCATGTAAAAGATGAAAGACAATGAAGCGTACATCGCTCTTAGCATGGTGAGAGTGGTGATTCAGTAAACAGTAGCAGTTAGCATCACGTGTTGAGCTGGAGCCTACGTTCTACAGACTCAAGGGCATCCCTAAAGACCAATCCCGGTACGCAGAACTTCTTGCCAGCTGACCCTCAGGCCACACCTGTAGTACAGGTGAAATGATTCTGGTTTCTCGTCTGTGAAAGAGCACAAGACTCTGGGAAACCAGCGACTTCCCTACGGTCAAATGGGAGCCCAGGGTAAGGAACTGAAGTGATGTTCCTTCCACAGCACTAAGGTCACAGCACTGAGGTCAGCGCTGTGCCCTGCCTTCAAGTCTGTCACCTTCGCCTCCTGCCCAGAGATGACATTACAGTCCAAGGTGGACCAGTACTGGAAATGCTTCCAAAGGAGGAGAGAAGTCCACACTAGTCAGGAGAAGGGGTGCTGAAGGGCACATTTCAACAGGAGGAGCGGAAGAGGGCGGATGGCTGATGGGTGCTCGGAGGCAGGAAATTTACAGATCAATAAATAGACAGAGATCTAGCCAGTTTGATGGCTGACAGACGTGTGGGGGTGTGCCGCCACACAGATGGTCAGGAGTGAGCAGGGAGGGAGAGCTGGGAAAGCCATCAATCTGGGTCACAGCAGCAAGGCTCAGAGACAGACCAAGAAGAGCACATACGATCAGGCAAGACCATTTGTGCGTCAGAGAACCTGGTGCCACGTGAGGTGGGTGGTGTAGTGGGATTCCGCTGTTTTCAGTGTCTCTCAGGTTTCTACTAAGGAAGTCATCTGGAAACGTCATTGTTCCCAATTCTGAGGGCTTTAGGAGGACTAAGGTGGTAGGCCTCAGGTCCTGCTGGCTATGGCAGATGGAGGCAACCAAGAACCACCCAAATGAAGGGCATCTTGGTGGGGAAGAAGGTATTCATGTTTGCCCCTTGGCACGTGAGCCCACAGAATCCGTATTCTGGTGCCAGAAGTAGACAAGAGGAGCCAGAACAGGGTAGATATTTCTCACCAGGGGTAGGAAACTTTGACCCTGCTGAGGCCTGGTGTCAATCTGAAGTCCTCTAGAATTCCTATAGTTGGCCAACATTTTATTAAGCACCTCTGCTGTGTCAGGCCCTGATGCATATCAAAATTAATGAGAAAGTCCAAGACCTTGCTCTGTGAAGATGTGTTCTAGTGGGAAGACAGATAGACAACACCAGCAGAAAACACTGGAAGGTATCAGGGCAGTTGACAAGTGATGCAGAAGAGAACGGAGCTGGGATGGGTGAAGGACAGTCAGGTCTAGAGCAAGATATTTGCAGCAGTTTGTGGCCCATCTGGCTGCTGACTATCGGCACACTCTCTGTCTTCCTTTCAGGGAGCATGACACCCTGCTTGTTCTTCCTTCCCTCTGTGATGCTTACTGGCTTCTACTATTTTTCCTTCCTCCTAGGAGTGTAGGGCTTCCTTCCTTCCTTGTTCTCTCCCATCCTCATCTCCTTGGGCTGCTGTAGCAAACCATGTTGATGAACAGGGTAGTGTAGATGACATGTGTTGGCTTCTCACTATTCTGAAGGAAGGAAAATACAAAACCAAATCCAAAATGTTTCTCCTCCTCCCATGCTCAAGTTCAAGAGCTTTCTCCAAATATGTGAGCCATCCTTTTCTACAGCCTGGGACCTTCTTCATGCAGCTACTTATCCAACCGTCTCCTTTCCATCTGTCTAGAAGTTATTTCCCTAGAAAGGCCTTCACAGATCAATCCACCAACAGTTACCGCCTCTGCCTTCAGTCACCTGAATCCACTTCCAGCCTTTAGCATCTCACAGCACTTCCTCCTGCCTCCTGGGGTCCCAGCGTGGGTCCCAGTTATTCAAAGCAGGCCAGGAAAGTCAGACAGCTTGAATTCTATGCGGATCTGCACAACTTATGAACTGGGGGGTCTTAGGCAAGTGGTTTATTAAGTTTCTGAGCCTCCACCACTTCATCTCTAACATGAGGGTGATCATAATAATGATGATAAATTCCTGCCTAGTAGTGTTGTTGTGAGACTCAGAGATGAGGAAAAGGACACACGAGGACCAGGACTTCCTGGGCTGTATTTGCTCAATAAATATTAGATCCTAATGATTCCAGAGATCAGTGGCGCCACCAAAACACCCGACCTGTGCAAAGAAAGAAAACGCGTGGAGCACTCCGAGTGGGAAACCGAGTCATTGAAGTTTCTGGGAGCTTGTGCTCCCTCTGAACTACACAACAGTAAGAGGGGAACCGAGCTGCAGGAGTGAACTGAACTCTGTTTGGAGTAAGGGGGCTGTGGCGCCTGTGATCACAATCGCGGTGCTAGGATGGAAAAGCGCATCGTGTCCGTGCCTGAAGCTCAAGATGTCACCTCTGCACAAGGGGCCGAGCTGGAGTACAGAGGAGCCACCCTTAGCCTTGCAGCCTTTCCAGGGAAATCCACTGCAACTGTCAGGGCCAGCCACACCCGTCACGTCTGCCCCTTGATGTGTGGTGGAGCACGCATCATTCAGGAGCTTCATCTGCAGGGATGCGGCTTCTCAAAGAGGCCTAATGATTCACAAAATAATAAAAGATACCGTAAGGGAAACCCATGCACAGCTGATATTGTGCCATGAGTGAGTAGATAAAGTGGGTGTGGGGCAGAAAAGTGGGAGGGGCCCAGGCGGGATTTGGGGCTCAGAGGAATTATTTACAGTGATATACAGAAAAGTATTGCATTCTAAAATAGTAGAGAAGGCCTGTATGGCTGATGGATTGCTAGCAGTAGTGTGTGTGTGCATGTGAATGTGGTGCCATGTGGCTGGAGGGGCATAGAAGAAAGATAGGATTTTAAATTTTCTGTCACAAAGAACAAGGCAGGCCAGTTTAAAGCCTAAAGCAGAGAACAATACGCTCGGTTTTTGTCCGAAAAGAGGACATCGCTATGTAGTGTGACATGGACAGTGGTTTCAGAAAAAGCCGAACTGATGTGTGGATGTTGTTCTGGATGAAGCAGCTGCCGTCCGTGGCCGAGTAAGAGTGACGTAGAGGTGACTGGAGGTGGAGAGCAAGTGCCTGGGTGAGCAAGCCCTCCCTGTCGCAAGACCTCCTTGACCATGTCAAGTGATTGTTCCTAAGTCCATGCTAAAGATGAGGAAACTGACCCTCCGGGTAGATGAGTGCCGAGCAATCCAGCTGTTATGTGGCACACAGCATCTGGATCCACATCTCTGGGCCTCAGGAACACTTATCTCTAACATCACTCACTCCAGGAATAATGTGTGCACTCATCAAGTCTCTGTCCCCTATTTCCCTGTGGTATTGTAGACACTGCTTACGGTCACAATGTTCCACCCCACAGGAGCTGAAATAAATATTTAGTCTTATTCTATACCTCACCTGGACTACAGAATGTGCAAGGCCAGTTTGGTCTACAGAGCGAGTTTTAGGATGGACTCCAAAGCTACAGAGAAAAGACTGGAAGGGAGGAATTCTTGAACAAATGATGCTGCCTCCCCAAATACCAGCAGTAATGTGAACCCCCTGCCACCTTTCATGTGCCTGGGTCCCATCTCCTGCCTGTAGCTTACAACGGCAAGGCGAGACAATGCAGAAGTCCCAGTAGCACAAGCTTGAATCCTCCAACCAACCAGCAGGTGCCTCCACCAGAGCAAGAGAGCATCAAGGAGATGAAATGAGGAAACCTAGTGAGTGGCCAGCCCCCACTTTGCAACCCAGGCCCTGGCTTCCCCCAACCCCCAGTCCCTTCCAACAGAGTTCCCTTTCAGGCTCTGCTCAGCCTAGAGGCCACAACTCCAGAATAGGAATGAGTGCTCATGTATATTCAGATTCGAGGATGGGAAAACAAGCTGGGAGAAATTAGCATTTTTAATGAAACAAGACCACAGAGAAAGAGCCAATGTAATGGGCAATCACTTGCTTTGGAGTTTTGAGAGAAAAAGGAGGGAAAGGTCACAGGCCTGGGTGCTGGTCAGAGTCATCTGCAGGACTCGGAAGAAACTAAGTTATCTTAATAAAATCAAGGACAGCAGAAGTACTAAGGTAACCATACAAATTATTCGCTATTATTTCAGAAACCCCCCACCATTCGTCAAGGGGCTCGGTGGTCATCAGCTCCATTTTACAGAGGGGGGAAGCTAGAAGTCATCTCACCATGGCAGAGGATGTCGGTCAGCCCGACTTCAGAGGCCCACATGCCTGACCTCTGTTCAGAGCTACCTCCGTGTACAAGCACTTTCGAACACAGCCATATCATTCATGCAGGCACCGCTCCCGCTTCTCGCAAGAGCCCCTCGCAAACAGTGATCTACAGTGTTGATGCATAGGTGATTTGGCAAAGGAAGTGCTGTTTACAAGAGCATCCCCGGGGCAGAGCTTCCCTCTCCAGATCTTGGTGTGAAGCAACACCTCCCAACCCAGTCTTCTAGCCTCGCGCCTTCCTGTTGGAGAGAACCCTGAAGCTGTGAAGCCAATCCCGACGCCCACAGGAGCCAGCAGGAGGAAGTTGGATACAGGAGCAGTCCTGAGCTCCTTGGAGGTGCTCAGTCTGGCTGACTGTTGCTGGTGGAAGCCTTGGAGAGCCTCCTGTGCTTGTCCTCGGGTTGCTGTCATTAGTCCAGTATCTGGGCTAATCATGTCATTATCACCCGGTTTTCATGTGCAGGGTGGGAGTGGGGGGTTCTCAGTAGGTGCGACAGCCCCCATGCCTGCACCTGCCCTGCAGCCACATACCAGTTTGGGTTTCGTGTCAGGCACTAATGGTTTTATTGAATGCATTATTGAACTGAAACAAACTAAATGCTCTCAAATGAGCCGATGAAGATGCTGGTCCCTTCATGAAGAGGGTTTTACTCCTCTTTACTTACTGGGTGGCAGGCTCTCAGGAGCCCCGAAGGAGTGAGATGGGTGTACATATAGATGTGAGATGGGGATGTGGCGACCCCTTAACCTTGACCTTGCTGAGGGAGTCTGGCCTGACAGGTCGTCACTCCCTTCTACTGTCTGCTGTGAGGCCTCTCAGTTCTATCATAGGGTGTTTCTTTTTTATTTTTTCTGAACAAAATGGCGTGAAATGCAGGAAAGTAAGGCCAAATTTGCAGAAGGTAAGGCATCACGGTGTCACCAGGGGGTCCCTCTTCTTCAGAGCCCAGCCTGCTGCCCACAAACACTATCTTCCAGGTAAGGGAGTCATTAATCCATTCCCTAGCAACCTTAAAGTTCTGAACAGGAAAAGACTCCCAAATCATTCCCCACCCAAGCCCTACACAGGTCACTTCACCCTTGTATGGACAGCTGAATGGGATGGACAGACAGATAACAGAGTCACCATTCACTCCCTTCTATCACAGTCTACTTTGCATCCCAAGGAGAGCAGCCAAAACCCTCTCACGCTTGCTTCTTAACCAAGATTGGAAGAAAAATCAGATATTCTGCATTACTTTCTCAAATTCTTAGCATCTCTTTTGATAAAAACACCTCTCTTGCCCTCCAGCATTTTGTTTTGCTAGAATACTGTCCTGGGAATGGAGTCAAAGGCATCTTTGTGTGCAATCGCTGAAGCCCTTTGTTGATGGGCAAGGAGGGGCTGGAAAAGCCTTACTGCACACTCTAACCTAGGGCCTTCACTGAGCCTGGAGAAGGGCCTGCTCCCGAAGCTGAAACAGCACTCCAGGCCTTGAATGGTTGCCCTGGGCCCTAGGGGGCTGGTCCCTGTGCACCCCCAACCCTTGCCAGCCTCCTTTTCATGCCAGATTTTTCTGGCTGTGCTCCCAGGCTTCAGCGCATGATCCCAATGCTTGAGCCAAGGAAAGGAGGCAAATGCATTCCCAAATCCGCATCACTGAGGCCCAGAGGGGCCACGTGGGAGGCAGGTCAAGGAAGCACTATGGAAGAGGAAGTGCCCAACCCTGAGTTCTGAATCACCTGACCGCTAAACCCCAGAGCACAGTAATGGCTCCCAATCAGTGTGATTGCAATCAGCTCGAAGCCTCCTGCATTCAACAGAGGAGGCTAAAACATGCAATCTGCAAAATGCATGTCAAAATCAACAACAACAACAACAACAGCAGCAGGGGAGGGGGCAGAGTGGGAACATAAGAGAAGTAACCCATGCTGCTTTCAGACGGGTCGGCTGTCTCTGACAGAAGGTTGGCACAGGGGCTATGTGACCCAAGAACCTGAGGAAGGGATTGATGACATGAGCAGAGCCCAGGAGCCGAGCCGAGGCCAACATCAGTCCACCAATCAGTCTCTTTTAATACTAATTTTCCCTCATGTTTTTTAATTTAATTCTCAGCTTCCTTCACATACCAGTCAATGAACCGTCCAAATTTCCTCCAAATACCCTTGAAAATGTTGAATTATGCAATTAAGGATGGTGTAATACAATAATATGGGAAGAAATGTTGTCATACATATTTTAATGAGGCACACAGGCTTGGGAGGGAGAGGGGGTGGAAGAAAGCCATTTCCAGCGCTGTCTTGACCCAGCTCCTGGTGACAGCTTCATCGTCTTCATTGTTCAGACCCTGCCATGCACACAAACCATAAATGAGCCTTCTGAGTGGACAGAACCCCGCAGTGCAGCTGCAGAGCCAGGCCGAGACCGTTTGGTAAATACGGAAAGGAGATCGGTTGGTAGAATGTCACTCTTTTCCATTTAAACGCATCATCCATCCATTCATCTATTCATTCATCAAAAAAAGAAAAAAAAATCTTTCCAGACTCATGCCTCCAGCTTTTGAGTGACAGTGAGAGTGCCCCATTTGTTGTTTTTGTCCTCTTTGCTTCCCATCAAATCATCGTCTCAAACACCCCACACAAGAAACAGAACCCTAGCCTAGTGTCCTAGTTTTATCTCTGAAGGTCCCAACAAATGGACAGGATTGATCAGTGTGCAAACGAGTCACCCTAAAGGTTAGTTAGCTGCAGTTCTGGGCTGACGTATCATACCCACTGGCCATCCGCCGGAACCTGGGCTGGCAACCTTCCGCACAGTATATCGAGAGTCCGCACCCGGCAATGCCGTCTTTCACACTTGAGTGTCTCATCAATCACCTGTTCACCCTTCCCCAGCCCTTCTCCTGAATCCTTGTGGCTCCACTCAGCAGTTTGAGGAACATTAACTTAATGAACTTCAGGGAAAGCTAATTTTCCAGCTTACATATGGCTGCCAAGGAAGCTAGACCTGAGCTATCTAGGTCATTTTAAAGCTGGAAATATGTAGAAAACAGAGCTTTCTTCCCCCATTTAAATATTTTATGTATGATTTTATGATTTTAGAAACATAGATTTTTTTTTCTTGTTTCCCTATGTGCATCACTTCCTCGTAGACCAAATGCCGCATGTCTAGGTCTAAAGATTGCACCTTTTATTTTTCAGCCAGTATCTAGGCAGATTGGTGGATGAATATGATCAAGATACACTGTGTACATGTAGGAAATTGTCAAAGAATAAATATTAGATATTCTAAAGTTTTAAGAAAGCAACTATATTTACTGAACGCTAGCGTCTTCCAAAATAAGATTTACACTGTGGTGTTCAGAACCCCACCATCTGGCCCCTTTGTTCTTTAGTTGGATGTTCAGTCATTCCAGGCTTTAGTCACATGGGTGGGTTGACTGCTCCTTGAACTCACCACCCTGCACTTTCAAGTGCTAAGATGTTGGCCCATCTTCTGTCCCCTTGGCCTCTCAAAGGACATGTTCTGTTCAGGACTGGACAAGTAAGCTGAGGCTACATTAGCTTGTGTGAAAATGATTGTTATTGGAGACTCCAGAGCTCAGGTGCCACCTGCACACTTGTCTCCAAGAGCCACGTATTCCCCTGTGGTCACATTTGGAGAATAATAACCACTGTTTCGAAAGCTGGGGAAAGAAGACCGTTAACATTGTGTATAAACACATTTTAGAAACCAGAAAACCTGAAATTTATTAATCCACAGTGTGGTGTAATGAAAAGCATACAGGAGCTGGCTTTTGATTCTAATACTGCCACTTACTAGCTGGGTGATCATGAATAAGTCACTTTGCAATTTTAGATTTCAATTAATCACGCATCATATGAGAGGCACAGCGGCTGTCCTGCCAATTTCTCGGGGCTGTAAGGATGGGCAGCGAGATGCTGTATGTAAAATTGCTTGACAAACTGCGCAGCGGTAAAGGAATACAAAGGTGTCAAGTGAAGTGAGCAGCTTCAGGATTGCAGATTAGCTCAAGGAAACCTGCTAACGCCAGATTGAGTGACCTGGGGCAAGTTCCTGGACCTTTTGATACATATTGTCTCTGTTTACTAAATAGATATGACCAGGGAAACGGTACCATGGAGTTAGTAGACAGGCTAGATAAACCAAGGGCTATAAAGTATTCAAAATAGTGCTTGCCATGATAGTTAAACAAGTACTTTAGGCTATTATTGTTGGAGTTAGGCTAAGCAGTATTGATCTACTCCCTTTATCCCCACAGCCTTGTCAGAGTTATGTTTCACAGCTTAAAAGATAATGTCCCCATCACTGCCTTTATAACACTGTATTTCATTATTTATTATTATTACTATTATTAATCTTTACTTTTCTTATCCTCCATCTTCTCTTATTTTATCTCAGCACCATCTGGTCCTTTGTTCTCCCTAAAAATCCAACCGAAACAGGTCATTTTATAATGAGCACAATTTCTTTATGGTAGAGATAGCACCAACTCCAAGGTTCTATTAGTTAAGATTTTCATATTGCCTTTGGGAGGAAAGTTTCTTATGTGGGAAAAAAAGTATTCCAAATACATCAGGGCTTGATTCTTTAGCAGTTTCAGGGTTGTGTTAAGGGAAGAATGTCCAGGAGTTATGGAGATGACTGTTGATAACAAGACTACCACACGGCATGAGGATCTGAGTTCAGATCCAGCACCCACAGAAAAGCCAGGTGTACCAGCAAGCTTGTGAGAATTTACCTGAAACATAGGTGGGAGACCTATGGAGGAAGACAGCTAATGTCAACATCTGGCCTTCCTGTGTGTGCACACATGCACACACGTGCGTGCACACGCACACACACATTCTCATGTACTTGTTTATAACCACATGAGCACATGCTGTATGCATACAACATACACCACACACACATACACATCACTGTCACACACAATGTGCAATTGCAAATGTAAGAGGAACTATGAATATGTTGCTTATTTATAGCAGAAATCAAAGAGATAATTTTTTGTTTTGTTTCAAGACAGGGTTTCTTGGTGTAGCATTCACTGTCCTAGAACTTGTTCTGTAGACCAGGCTGACCTCGAACTCACAGAGATCTCCCTGCCCCTGCCTCCCTAGGGCTGGGATTAAAGGCGTGCACTACCACTGCCTAACCAAAGTGATCAATGTTTTAAAGCAGAAAAATAGCCACACTAACGGAATTTCCAACATAGTGGCATCTTGTTATGAAGGGCTCCCCAGTGCATTTTCCTATGGTCTTAGCTATGTACATCTTACCCTGTCTTCACATGCCAATAATTTCATATTAGCATTTCCTACAGCAAGAGCAGAGAAGCGATCCAGTATCTCCTCCAACATGGCTGATTGATTTTTTTTTTTAAATTGATAGTTCCAGATAGTTTCTTTCAGCTCCCCAAATCATGACTGGCAATGTCATGGAAATTGTTAGGATTTTGTTCTGGAAAATCAGCCATTGAGACTCTTTATTTGTATGCTAGAATGTTTGGAAGAATGTCCCTCAGACAAGCTTTTAGATCTTTATATTCAAATCCTTTCCTTTCCTCCCCTCTCCGTACACACACAGTGCTGGGAAGGGACTCATTTTCATTGCTGTGTGGCTTACTGGAGATACCAGTGTCTGTAGTACAGTCTGCAATTTCTAGAACTCTCTACATCAGACACTTGGCAAGAGTTTAATGTGCATGAATGTGACCTCAAGTCAAGAAGGTACATCTGAATAAACCCAAACTCAATACATTCCCAACTAAAATACTCTTAGTTGGATCGCTAAAGTGTTTGTGGTCACTCAAATGCCACATGAAGTATGATAAATATTGCATCAGACTAAAAGTAAGAAAAACCTTGACTTATTTGAAACATCTTTGAACACGATCTAAAAACAATGATCAATGGGACTGCCACCTCTCGTGGGACCAGTCCCCCCACTACTATATCTTTATAGAAGAATAACAGATATGGGGGCTGAAGAGATGACTCAGAGGTTAAGAGCACTGGCTGCTCTTCCAGAGGTCCTGAGTTCAACTCCCAGCACCTACACAACCAACCTTCTGTAATGATATCTGGTGTCCTCTTCTGGAGTGTGTATACATAGTAAATAAATCTTTAAAAAAAGAAAAAAAATAAAATAAAAACAATGATCAGGTGAATATTATCTAAGTTCCTCTTCCAAACTCTTGTATTTGGCCACTACATATAAGGGACTTTTTTTTTCCCTGATACTTATTATTGCCTAAAAAATTGTCACCAAACTTAATGGATCAAGGCATCCTCTGACACCAAGTCTCAGAGAATCCCACAGGTGAAGGTACCACAGATCCCAACCATCACTGAGGGAGCCAGGGTTGGGTCATTTCTATTGAACCTTTACAAATAGCAAAATTCTGAGCAAGCTCAGGAGTTGTGTTGTAAGTCTCTAAGTTTTGAAAAGGTTTCTTATCAAGCAATGGACAGTGGACTTTGTAATTTGTTTTTGTTTGTTTCTTTTGTGTTTCTGGTTTTGGAAGGGGAGCTGTTGAGGACCTTAGATGTGACAAGGTCAGCCTTATACACTGAGCCAGATCCCAACTCTTCCAAGGACTAAGTAATGAAAACAGTGACAGGCAGTTAAATTTACTTAGACTGTGAGACTACTGTGATAGTGTATTGTTGGCTTTGAGATTTTGTGTAAGGCTGGAGCATCAGAGAGGAGAGGTTAGCAGAGACTTGGAGAGTATGGAGGTAGGGACTTTATACACTAGGCTAAGGCCAGGTACAGTGTTGAGGAAGACAAGAAAAGTGGCTTCTTTTAGCAGTGCATCTCATGGTATTTCAAAGGGGATGGGGACAGGGAGAAATGATCCCCTTCTATTATAATTTAGAGGCGATATAGGCACCCACGAGAGCTTCTCTAAGTGACAGAAGAGTCTTAGAGCAGAAGCTATAGAGAAAAAATTAGATCAAAGCCGTGACTAGAGGATTCTTGGCTATGATGTCTGGAAGACCTAAGACAGTATTCCTTGGGCCTCTGAACCAGGCTAAAGCACTCCTAGGAACCATATGAACAGTAACCTCCAGTAGCTTTCCACCCCCAAGGTAGACAAAGTTAGCTGTGTTCCAGGTCCCCAGAACTTAATGGGTCCCATGACCTTAGTAAAACCGACGCCATGATGGAGGTACCATTTGGGCCTTGAAACCCAACACATAAGCAGCAACACCTGCCAAAATGAAAACAAAGACCTAATCCATCAATGTCCACAGTTAAGGGAAAGTTCCTAACTGGACTAACCTTGTTTTTTGGCTTCTGTAGTTTTGCTCTGGCTAACTGTTCCAGCTAACTGAAGTGCATCAAGCCAGGATGTGGTTTTGGAGCTTAAAACTCAGCCCGCAAGAGGCTTGGGATTGTACTCAGGTCTAGAACACCCGTTGAACTCCCCTGCTGGCTAACATGACTTTCCATTGGCTTGACCTTGTATTCTAGTAATCTCCTCTGGTTCGTACCTCATAATTGCAAGTGTTCTGCTGGGTCCGGGGCAAGAAGTAAGCTCCAGGAAGATTGATTGTTAGGGGAAAATGGATGAATGGACCAAATTTCACAGAGAAAAACACATCACTCTAAACTTTGAGCCCTGCCCCCAAATTTCAACTGTGGAGTTTATTCCACTCTGATACTTACATTAAAACATAAGTATCTAGAGTGGACCATATTTTAAATGAGCTTAATTTATTGATAAAAGCCTAACACTTACTCTATCACTATTACATTAAGATAGAAAACTATAAAACAGATTAAATAAGGTAAAGGGCCCCTTCATTATTAGTGTAGAATCCAGCCCCCTCTGCCAAAGATATAAAATTGTATTTTAGGAAAAACGTGCTATTTTCTCATAGATTATAGGACTTTAAGAGATAATTTTATTATATATATATATTGTTAATTATGATAAAATTACTGTGTCAATTTGAACAATTAAAGGAGAAAGAGAAAGAAAGGCAGAGAGCCATAATAATTTGCAGAGAATTGTTCTAGAGAGAAAGTCAGCATTTTCAATAAAGCCATGAAAAAGTTGGGTGACAAATGCATGAGAGTTGCCAAGTCCCTGCATGAAGAGAGCAGACTAAGAAACTCATTTAGCCTCCAGCACAGCCATTTTTGACGAAACCTTGAGGGTGGGGAAGGGGTCAGGGAAAGAATTCAGAAGGCAGAACCTGGAACCCGGAGCTCAAGATAATGGGACTGTTCTCTCAGGCACAATTTAACATTCATTAGAAAACTTCATTTTCCTTCCCTCAGGGATGCTGCAATAGCAGCGGATGTCTTCCGGGATGTGAGGACTGATGTGAGCCAGGGGCTGTGATGTTCTCGCGCTCCCCTTTTTGAGTGAAGTCATTCTGAGGTTGATATGAGAACAAGACCATGAGTTGCATGTCGAGATTTAACTTGTATTTTCAGCTCCTGGTCCTTTATCCCAAGTGGCGTCACATCACACCCGTCTTGGTCCAATACAAGACAAGAGGTATTGGCCATCAGTTTGATGCCATAATGCAATTAAAGTTTTGAATTTCTTAGGAAGAAAGGAAGTAGTTTCCACATAAAGATGGTTGAACCAAAGGTATATTGTGATGGGTAAGTCAAAACAATGTCCCTAGAACACTTCCCGTGCTTGCTGCTCCTCCATCAAGACATGAACTCACTATTGCTTCCTCTTGTACTTGGATAACCTGCCATTCTCTGTAACAAATAGAATGAGGCGGAGTGATGTGTGCCTCTTATAGACCTAGTCCTATAAGGCTTGGTAGCATTTGTTTCTCTGAGAAGAGGACGTCAGGAGCAAGTTCAAGAGAGACCACTGAATGATGGCACCCTTGGAAAGAAGAGTGTTGTGTATGGTGGAAGTGAGAGCCGGGGGCATGCGAGTAGAGTTGTCTTGTGTGTTTTAGACTCAGTTGCTTGTCCGTTAACAGAATGAAGATGAGAAGAAATGCATGGGCAAGCATAGAAATGTAAGAAATAATGAATTTTTTAAGACCCCAGAATTTTGATGGACTCTTACGCAGCAAGATGTACTGGAAAATACCCTAAAGTGTAAATTCTTTCAGTCTCATGGTAACCTTATCTCTGGATATAGAATGTTGGAGTAGAAGTGGGCTCTTCTACACTATTGATGTGGCTACTCTCCTTTAGTCCCACCCCTCACAGACCCTGTCTCTCCTCCTCTGCCCATCTGACTACTAAGCGGAATCACTTTCCTCCTTGTGTCTCATCTCCTGGAGTTTGGCAAAGGCTTCACAGGGGCAGCATTGACATCCACTGCCTTTTGCTTCTGGACTTCCTGGCAGTGGCCAGGCCTTTCAGGGATCCCAACAGGCAGGTCCCCCTGACTGCTGCAGTTCTTAACTGGACTCTAGTACATTCTATCCTCTCTTCCCCATCTTCCTGTTTAGGAATATAGGTGTTAAATGTTTCCTTGATTGGGAAGCAGCAACTTCCTTGATTGAGGACACCATCATCTTTTTGGGATTCCCTGCCTAAAATGTCTATAATTGTCTCCTCTTTTTCGTATCCTCACTTGAAACAAATAGAATTTTTTTTTACTGCTATTTTGACTGGTATGATCTTCTATGCTTGTCCATAAATTCTGAATCCTACTCAGCACGGAGTTAAGATGCCTATGGAACAGGAAGTCATAGATACTAGATTTCAATCTTCAGTATATAATTTCGTAGTTCAGTAACCTTGAACTAATCAATTAACTTGTTTGAATCATAATGTCTTCAGTCGAAGCTGGAATGAATAATAATCTATTTCACTGGGTTATATTTGGGACATCCAGTATTCACCAGGACCTGAGTCCTGAATATGGAACCTTTTAGGCACATTGATTGAATGCACCAAAAAGCTGAGCTGGGAGCCTTCATCTTTTTCAGAATAAGATATGAAGGCTATAATGAGATGTTAAAGTAAAGAAACATGAGCCTCGAACTGAAATCAGCCTGGCTACTATGATGATGGTTTCCAGTTCTCCCAGGAACTGCACAGGCATCAGAAAGCAAAGGCCAGTAGACCTCCTCCTGGGTCCATTCAGCAAGAAAACATCAGCCCTTTGTTGGGGTTTTGGACTGATGAGCAAGGATGTGTGCAGCCGCGTCAGTGCTGAGCTGGTGGCATTAAGAAGAAACAAACAGGAACTATGATATCAAAAGATCTTCTCTTTGTAATCAGAGGGCCACTCTGACTGCTTCTGTGCAATATGCATTATTTATGGCCCATCCAAGGCAAGCATTTCGCTGTTTGCTTTCTGAGAAGGGAGGCAGGAAAAAGGAATCTTTGACACAGCAGTTTTGAGCAAGTCTAAATGAGATGGAAATGAGAGGACAGGGGAGAAAGAAATATTGAGAAGCTATACAGATAGAAAGGAATAAGAGAAAAAAACGAAGTCAGTGGGAATCTCTCCTGGGTGATCAGGCCGTTCTATTGGACCTGGAGAGAACCCAGTACACTAAGAAACTGCCTCTAAATTCCTATGACTCAGGTTGGAGGGAACAGTTGTTGACCAGTGAAACTCCATCTGGGAAATCCATTTCTTACGACAGTGCTCGGGGACCGAGGTTGGCACATCTGAGAGCTCTGTCACCATTGAAGAAGAAGATGACTTAGTTCTTGGCCTTGTGAAATACTGAGCAGCAAGAACAGTCAGCTCAGCAAGTCTATTTCTTTAGACAACCCCGTAGCCTGCCAGCCCTGATTGCCTCTGCCTGGAGCTAGGACTTGAGCCTATAGGAGGATGGAGGAGCAAAGCTGCGTCCACCCCCATTTGCATGCCTGCCCTCCACATAGAGCCTGGATTCCAAGTCCATCTTCCACCCGGCATGCTCACACGGATACTCTCATTATCGTTATCGCTCTGATCATCGCCATCAACAACACTAAATCTTTGCCAAGCGTCCTTCATTTTGCATTCTGCATCAGGAAACTAATATTAACTGAGCCTCCAGTTAAATGGGGGCTTATCTTCCTGGTATTTAAATTGTTTTATCGAAATTAAGCTTTACAACCACACTGTCAGATGTTACAATCCCCATTTTACTGAGGTTATAACATGCTCAGAAAAATAAACTAATTTGCCTCAGGTCGCATAGCTTGTCATAGACAAAGTCTGGGTTATAACCCATGCTGAAAATCAGGGAGAGAGAGAGAGAGAGAGAGAGAGAGAGAGAGAGAGAGAGAGAGAGAGAGAGAGACAGAGAGAGAGACAGAGAGAGAGACAGAGAGAGAGAGACAGAGAGAGACAGAGAGAGAATTTTTCCCTTCAAAGTCGTGCCCTGCAGTCATTCCACAATCCTGTGTGCTCAGAGAGAAGGGGATCAGTACACTTTAAGGAAATATCCACTTAAGCCTTGACGTATGACAAACGAAGACAAGTTTAGACCATGGAAGTCTCAGGTTTATATTCGGAATGATCAGTGAATAAGCCCATTGTCTCGGGTATCAAACCATGTCTGTGAGGAATAGTGAAGAAAGCTCTAACATCTAATTTCAACTTATTCTTAGCTGTGACACAAATCCTCATTGTTTTAGGAATCAATGTTGCTGCCACACTGCCGTGCATCCTATAAAGGGACACATGGCAGTGGTCAGAAGACTTTTCATTGCGTGGAGGACTAAGACATTGTAATTGTTCCTTTGTCCCGCTGACCCCACTGTGAACATTTGCCTGCACTTTTGACATGAGATGGGGATGAAGGATTCACACCCACCACAGATGCATCTAACAACATCCTCTTCAAAATACCTAATTTGGTACCCAACACAGGAGGACCTCTTCCCATTCCTTCTTACCTTCTCTTGCAATTTCTTTAAATCTCCTTCCCTTCACCCTACCGTTTATGCTAGGCTTTCTAGAGCAAGAGTGTCATAGATTAGGGGGTGTGTTTGTTTGTGGGGACAGGGTCTCACCACATATCCCAGACTGTCTTTAAACTCATATACAGCCTTATCCTCCCAAGTGCTGGAGTTACTAGAGTGTTCTACCATGAAAGTCTTGGAAATTTGTTGTTGCTTGCTTACATTTATACATTTTATGGTGCTAGGTTTAGAACTCAGGTCTTACTCCAAGCTAGTGCTCTACCATTGAGCTGTATTTCTAGCTCATTTAGATTCGCATTTTTTTATTTTAATGCGTGTGAGTGTTTTGCCTATAGGTATTTTTGTGCACCAAGAGCATGCCTGGTGCCGTCAGAGGCCAAGGCAGGGAGTCAAATCCCCAGGAACTGGAGTTACAGGTAGCTGTGAGTATATATGTATATATGTGCTCGGAATCAACCACAGGTCTTTAGGAAGAGCAACGTATGCTTTTAACCTCTGGACCTGTTTTCCAGCACCAGATTTACATCTTAGTGGAGTCAAGTAAGAAGCTTTTTTCTGTTGGCATGTGGGGATAGATACCCTGACGGTTGTAGATTCAAATTCATCCCTGGGACAGGAGAGAGAGAGAGAGAAAGAGAGAGGGGAGGGATGGAGGGAGGGAGGGAGGGAGGCAACTCAAGCTCCAGTCCCATTGGAAAATTAGAAGGATGAAAGTAACACGTAGGTATTGAGCAAGGATTTGGTAAGGGCTCTATGCCCATTGATTTAGATTATATTATTTAATCCCTCCCAGTATCCACTGCCCCATTTTTTGTGTGAGATCTTAAATTAGATGTTTAAGGAAAGAAAGAAGGGACTGGGGGCGGGGGGGTTTCCCCTCAGATCTATGTCTCTTTCATTTCCTTTCAGTTATCACACACATACCTCATTTTCATAAATGTACTTTTCATTTCCGAGGGTGTGGCCTACCGTCTGTAACACAGATGGTGTTTAATACATGCTTATACAATGGATGCAAGTGAATGCACACGTATCCCACAAAGGCCTTTAGGACCTGAGGCTCAGACTGGAAGATAAGCAAGGGGAGGACCCATGGAGGCACTGAAGTGGCTGTCATTGCTCCTGGGGAAGGAGTGGTATCCATGTTTGGAAGAAAGTTTCACGTGTCCCTTCTACACCTGTCGTAATGGCCACGTGTGATGCCTTGCGATGGTCCAGCCCATCACTACCACTTCCGCACCCCTGCTTCTTTCCTCACCCCCACCTGCTACCTTGCCTGAAAACCAACCGTGCTCCAGGCAGAGCTCACCAGGTAAAGGGCAGGATAATTTTCCTTCTTAAGTATTTACACTTAAAAAAGGAGAATCATCCTGTGACTATATGCCAGTTTTACCTCTTTGACGGTTCCCTGATACCCTCACCTTTAAATTGAGAAACCTTCTTCCAGGCTCCTTCTTCTGCCAATATAAAATTTACCAATAAGAGCAATTCAGTAAATAGATCTCTGGCACAAAGCGATTGTCATTTGTATAGACGCTGGGACACTTAACGTAATGCAGGCAGAAAATTAGCCTGTAATCACTGCTTTCTTTTGGGCCTGCTTTAGATGTATTTAAGCCCAAGAGACTCCCCCAGTGAGTGTGCTCCTGGGACTTGGTCCCTCCTCCGCTCATTACCTGGGGTTTTGTTGTCTCTGACTAGGAAAATTAGGACACCAGGGCTATTGAGATGCTTCTGTTCAGCCAGTGGGATGTTCACACAGAGGAATGATTGGCACTGCATCTGATTTCAGATGCTTTAATGGCATGAATTATCATTCAGGCTCTTGTAGGAAATGCCAAAGCTGGCGGCACTGAGAGAGCTCCCATTCTACCCCTGGCTGTTCCTTAATTGCCAAAGGTAGAAGATGGATTCTCCTTTCCCATCCCACCCCATCCACTGTCCTTTTCTTGGGTCAACAGAGAAGGCCAGGGAAATGAAGGAACCTAGCAGCCACCGAAGCCAATCTGCTGTATGAAAGGCAGCAAGAAGAGAAGGCCCCGTCCTAGCCACAAAGGGCAATGGAGAATGAGTCTAGGGGAGCTTGAGGAAGAGTCCCTTTCCATTCCTCAAATTCCCACTCCTACTTACAAATGCAGTTTGGGCTCCTAGTAGCCCCCGCCCCTTTTTTTTCTCTTCCCTTTGATAAAACAAAGAAAACAATCTTAAACGTCTGCCCTGCACTGAGTTGCTTGTGCTGTGTGACCATGAACAAGTTAGTGGTTCTACGGCTGTGGGACTTATAAGAAGACTGCCATTCCGACTGCTGAGAGTCTGGGGAGGATTAAATAAGAATGGGATTGCAATTGTTGTACAAGCCAAGGACGCTCTTGTAAGCACATCTCAGGAGAGGAAACACAAAGTACTGTGAAGCTAGTAGTCTCCAACCCCTACCACCACCCCCTTAAAGATGTGAGCAGATGCGGCGTCATTAAATTCTTTACTCATATTAAGGACCTAATTCACTTCCCCCTAGTTACCTATGTGTTTCCTCTCCCACACAAGAAGGTTGCCTAAACCTTTATGCCTGCCAAGCCCCATACTTAACTCTCCACCCCAACTCATGCCCAGACTGAATTTGGCTCATCTTCTTCATCTCCCTCCCTGTCTTTTCTTCTTTTGGAGTTGGTGGTAGTGGGGTTCTCTCTAAGTAGCTCATGATGGCGGCGAACTCTGGATCCTCCTCCATCTACCTCCCCAGTGTTGGCATTATGGTTCTGCACCACCACACACTGCTGGCTCTCTCTTTTGCTATCACTCTGCCTTATCCACCCCCCTCTCCTTCTTAACTGTGTCTTCCTCTAGCCACTGTCCCTAGTTTGCATTACAAAAGCTGATCCCACAAGATTAGCATATGGCAAAGGTAGGGTTTTCTTGAAGAGGGTAAAGGGAATCAGGGGAAACAGAAAAGGATAGACAAAAATAGCATCCTTTTAGTCAATCAGGGGAGGGCAGAGGATAGTCAAAATTCACCTGCTAAGGATTCTATTGCTGCCTCAAGTATGAGTGAGGATGTGTTGAAGGCTAAAGCCTCTTCTCGCTCTCCCAGGGAGTGTAGTGACAGAGGAGCTCAAACAGGTGAAAAGCAAGAGGGTGCCACGTTTTTGTCAGTCTGCTGGAAGGAAACCTGAAATGATTTTGCCCATGAATATGCATCACGCTCATCTTAGCTATCAGCCGCGATGCTCAGCAGATGGCTGGAATGTGTTGAGATCTGCTCGGTGCTCTACCTGAATATTATGATGGGGAGGATCAAGCTCCAGACAGAAGCTGTCAGAATGCATAACACATTGTCTGGGGGTGTGGCAACTCCCCATTACCCTCAGACCCCAGACCAAAGGCCACGATCTTATAGAAGATAAAAGGTAGCTCTAATGAATGAGACATGAAAGGGGGCCTGACCATTAGTGGGCATTAATGCTCCTATTCCCAGGGCCATTAACCTTGGGTTCCTTGGGCACAAATCCAAGTAGGTTAATTATATACTGCCTTCTCGGACTTCTTCTGCCCTGACAACTGTATTCAGTAAGGCTGTAAGAAACGTTAGGGGTATCGGTCATCATCATCAACCTGGGAATGATGCCTTCATCCCTGACTCCAGGATTTCAGCTATATAGTTGGGTGCTAGTTGGAGGCTAGGGGGCGGGGCTTAATAGCACAGAGCAATTATTGTGCTACTAAAGACATTTTATTTACCATTCCTCTTCCTGAACCCCGTTTCCAAGAGGCAGTCACAGCGTATTCTCTTGCCTAAGAGGGAGCACACGGCTGCACTTCAAAAGCAGAGGCAATGCTGTTAATGATGCAGAGCTCAGGATGATTGAAGGGGATGCCACGCTTAACAACAGTAACAACAAAAAACAAATACCAAGTCTCCATTCGCTCCATTTATTAGAAAGTGCTGGCTGTGTGGCTGCCTATGCTGGCCTGGGGCTGATTCTACTGCGACAGGAGGAAGTAATCATGAAGATCCCGTCCTGTTTTCAGTTCATGAAGCTACTGCAAAATCCGGGGACGCTTAAGCTCACCAATATCATCCGTCTCCTCCGTCTAGTCTCAGCAGTCATTGCCCCCAACACTTCTTAAGTGTCCCGTCTCCCATGGCCCTTTGCATAGCTCCAAACTTCCTCCTTCTCCAAGCTCTGCCCAGGTGATCATAGCCAGAGAGAAACATTATATGGCTATAGAAATTGAAGAAGTCTGGCTCGTGGGGTGCAGGTTCAGAAGATGATACACAGATTTGCTTTCAAATGCGTTAATTACCTGTGGCCAACTCTCAGTGCATATTTTGTAACTGTTACACCCTGCTAAGTACCCACCTGAACCCAAGCTTTCGGGAGGCAATCTACTCAGCAAATTACCTAGGAAAAAAGAGGCTGCTTGACAATCTTAGCTCGTTTTCATCCATTCCCCCACTGTTCTCGAAATCTACAGCAATGGCCATTCCTGCCTACTTAGCATTTTTTCTACCCAAGCCTTCTGATAAGAACCCCTCCTCCCAATACCTCCTCTCTCCCCTCCAACCCTGACCAATGCACTTTATTTGCAGATGGACATTCATTTGGAAAATTCTTATTGAGTTACCTCTTCCATTTCCAGAGACCATCTACCAAGCTTTTCAGAGATGAAAGATTCAAGGCAGATACTACATCTGCATCCAGAAAGGTTGTAAAGCAAAAAGAACCTTCATGGATTGAATGGAAGTGAGTTTCTTCCCCCACTGAAGGCATGGGCATAGAGCTGCCTGCCCCTGCAAGGGGGTCACATTTCTCTCCCATGCTGCTTGACCCAGGAAGAATCAGATACTCTTTGCCCAGACTTTTTGTTTTGGAAGATCTCTGCTGCTTCCCACAATCTGCTCTATAGGAATTCCTTAAATCATGCTGCTTTATTTTAAACCACTACTATTTTAGAAATGGCTGGAGCTTAGAGACGAGTTTCCATGCTTTCTCCAAAGTATGTGTGATGTTTAGGCAAGTAGTGCACAAAGTTTCCTCACTGGAGACCCACGCTGGGATTGCTCCAAGGGAGTACATGGGTAGGGTCTGCCTGATGTCTTCTTTGGTGAAAAAAACCAGACTAATCAGCACGGGTACCCAGTGTGTACTGAAGGAGGACAAAAGCACTGTGGTGGTCTACCGGCAGGGCACATCTTCTCTGACATCATCTTTTCAGTACAATCTATCCCTCTGTCCCCTTCCTCTGTTCCAGGGCCACGGATATGGTATAAAATTTAAGAACATACCAAAAAAATAAAATAAAATAAAACAACTGGAGACGACAATTTTTACTATTTTTTTAATTTTTTTTACTATCATTAAAAATAAGTAGTTCAATAATTTTAAAAAATTAGAATAATTTACTGAAAAGCCAACAGGCTTCCACTTATTGATGTCTTCATTTTTCATATCCTTTTTTTTGGTCAAATGTTTTTCTTTGACAGTTTCACATGTGTATGCAATGCAATCTGATCACACTCACCCTCTCCATCTCTTTTATTCCCTTCTCAACTCCTGCTCATCACCTTCTTTCTTGGCCTAATTTCCCTCCCCACTTTCAGATCTTTGTGTTTTGTGCTTGCTGCCCACGGGAGTATTGGGTATGAATCTATCCTCTAGGGCACTGATGGCTCACCAGTGACTTTGTAAATGGATACATTAACTTCCTGGCCCCTAGAAACCTGTAGCTCCCTGGGAAGGGGGCACAGCCCTGTGAGTCCCTTCTCTCATCCATGGCTGTCAACAAAAGAAAAAAAATCAATGCATAAACACTGTTATAGACAATCCATCCATTGTTTAAATAAAGCTATAATGAGAATTACTACCAGGTCATATTAGAGCTAGAGGCAAAAGCAAAAATCAGAAATACCGATCCTGTCTTTATATAAAATCGTGATATTTTGTTAATTATTTTTAATATTGATTTTGATTTTTTTAAAAAAGTCCTGTAATTAAATAGTTTTCAGTGTTATTGAACTTTGGCCCCTGAGTCATTTCCGTACAGAGTGGGAACTTGCCTGGCCTTGCCCTGGCCCCTCCTGTCCACATATTCAGTTACCGCAGCCTTCTCTGTCCCCCATCTCCTTCGAGTTTCCTCCTTCCCTGTTGCAACGGCCCCAGTTGGTTTCCTCACCATTTCTTTCTTGCACAATCGCAATACTTATCTGTTCAACACAGTAATTTCCAGACTCACTCCCTCAAAAGCTGCAGAGCCCATTTTTCCTCCTTAGAAGACCTGCCTAGGGGTTCTTCAGTATTTAAAGGTATGGGGTTCAAACCTTTGCCTCATGTTTAGTCTGTTTTTCTCATTACCATAACAAAATACCTGAGACAGACTGATTTGTACAGACACAGTGTTGGATTTCACTAAGTATGGGAAACTGACGGTCCAATAAGGGAAGCCACAAAGCCCTGCCTCTGTTGAGAACCTCAAGGCCACGACTTTAGAACAGGAGCCATGTACACAGCAGAAGAAACCCATCAGCTAAGGGTGCCAGCTACTCTTTTGGGAACCGAGCCAGCTTTAAAGACAGTTAGCCCCTGTGGGAGTACACAGATCTCACAAAGATGATTTAAACCCTTCCCAAGGCAGCGCCCCTGAAACCTGAGGATCTCATATTAGGACTCACTTTTTAAGGTTTCACCTCTCTTTCAAACACTACTAGTCTGGGGACCAAACTGATGGGGGACAAAAAAAAAAAGATCCAAGCCCTAGCCCCTTCTTTCTTCTTCCTTTGCCTCAGACAGCTCTTAGTTTGAGTCTGAGGCTCAGTTCTCAATATTTCCTTTCGCATGCTCCCCAAGTAACCCACGGGCGCTCGTTTTTATAATGCGTCGCTCCTGCTTCCCGACACCTTGAATCTCTCTTTCTCATGCTGCCTCCTATTCTTCTCCAATTCAGTGATTGCTGCTGACTCTGCCTAGATTGCCGGTCTCTTCTTCCTGTCTAGAAAACTTGCCCTTTGTGAAGCCGTCTATTAGTGTACCCTTTCCCATTGCATTATAATCGTCTGTTTGTACCTTTCTCTCCTCCAAAGCGCTTCACAAGCACAGGGAGGCTGTCTCTAATTCATCTCTATATTGAAGGCATATAACAGGTGTTGAAAGCAAGCTTTGTGGCTCTATAAATGAATTATGAATAATTGGCTAATTGAATCACCGCAGAGAGAATGCTTATAAACAGGGCTTTAGAGAGCTCCTGGTTTTGCGATGTTGCATGCAGGGCACTCATAGTGAGGGCTGCCCTCAGCAAGCCGCCTTCATGGTGAACTTTATCAGCCCCCGGCTGCTTTGAAATGTGCCCTTTATGGCTCCCACCAACTCATGAGTGGAATAGAGTAGATGCAACATAAAGAACCCAAATAACCAGAAATGGATGTTGTGGCGTTCTGGGTTATGCATGGCTGTACCTGGTTTGTTCATGAAGTTCAGATGATCCATTTTAATTTTTAAAAATGATTCATTGGGTAGAAGTAGCTATCTTTAAGCAATAACCATCTCTGGTGGAAACACCTGAGTAGTCTTTTTCCATCTGGAGCGCTGTGTAATAAAGAATGTGGACTGGAAAGATTGTTTTTAGTAACAATAGCCACAGTGATGTCATACATTCAGGTCTCTGCTAACTGTGCTGCTCAATACTTATTGCAGAGGACGCTGCAAGATATGGGGGAGAGAGCCTTACAGTCTTGTGACAGATAGAGATAAACACAAAGGATGCAGACTTCCTTTGCTATGGGATGGCCAGGATGTTAAGAACATGGATGGGTGTTGTGACATCACAGCAAAATGGGATATAAGTCTTTCACCAAAAGTCCCGGAATACTCATCAGAGAAAATGGCTCCTGATGCATTAAAACAGCCAGATAAGAAAGACAGTGTAATTTAGGCAAGAGGGGAAACATTCTGAGTGTAAAAACAAGATGAAGAGAAGTTGCAAGAAAGTCAGAATGAAGAAAGAGATGCAGCTTGAGTATTGAAGAATTAGTGGATCATTTAAAAATTTTGCATGTGTGCAGGGGCTTGTGCCAAAAGTTTGGGAGGCCTTTGCAGATTTTTAAAAAAGATTGGTCTTATCTGATTAGGTGTGTGTGTGTGTGTGTGTGTGTGTGTGTGTGTGAAGAATTATTCTGAGGCCAATATGAAAATACATGAAAAGGATCAAGACCAGAGGCAAGACGTTCAGTTTAGAGCTCTGCTATGGCAGAAGCCAGAAAGCTATGTGTGCTACCTGAGGCAATACTAACATAAGCAGGGACCGATTCCACTGGTCTTAATAAAATTGTCAGAACTCAGTGACCAGCTAGAAGCTGCGGATAAACGTGGGAGAGGAACCTAGAATTACCTACGGATTACAGAACTGAACTTGTGATTGAGGAGAAACAGGAAGAAGCAGAGAGCTGTGGTGAGCACAGCTTTTATCACTTGCAATGCGGGGCCTTCTGATATGTCTAGGAAGAGAAATCCAGAAATAGTATCTATCTTGGCAATAGCAATTTGGGACTCATTAGCAAATGGTTCTACCAAGTCAGGGAGAAGGCAAAAAATAAAATCTGGAATACATTAGCTATTTTTCTCATTGCTGCAACCAAATGCATGACAAGCAAGAGCTCTGGCTAGACAGAAGCTATTCTGGATCACAGTCTAAGAGGCCACAGTTCATCATGGTGGAGGAGGCATGGAGACAGGCTTGTGAGGCAGCTGTCATATCATGGTTGTGGTTATGAAGCAGAGGAAGAAATGGATCGTGCTCTAATCACTTTCTCCTTTTTATCTCTTTGCTCTGTGTCCCTTGCTTAAGGGACATTGCCACCCCTACTTATGGTTGGTATTGCTCCCACTTAGTTAAACTTCCCTGGAAAAGCCCTTACTGTCATGGCCAGAGGTGTATCTTCTAGACGAGATTACAAATTTAGACAAGACTAAATTTAACCACATAGACAATGAAGATTAACCATTGAAAATAGGAATACAGACACTGCAGGCTTCACCATCGAAGGGGTGGGCAGAGGAAAAGTAGTCCACGGAGACAGATGGAGCAGCTGCGTCTGCTGAGTAGAGGACAGTCATAACAATAGTTCCCAAAACATCACTCCTATGTCCTTATTCCAACTAAGAAAGTAATATATAATGAAGAAAAAATCCTTCTGATATTCAGGAAGGTCACAAAAGAAAGACAGGATCAAGTGCCTGTAGTAGTTATACCCTAAGATGAAAACGAAATGCATTCTATTCCCATGTTGGACTAGGTAGGATAAAGGACAGGGGACACTGTGAGTTTTTCTCAAAGTACTCCCTCTTAGCCTCTCATAATCTAAAAGCTATTTTCACTAGAGGGTCCCTAGGCTCTTTTTCTCTCCCTTTTATTGTCTTGATAAATCCTTTATTGGGACAGCTGTCTTAGAAACTAGCCCAGAACACACATAAACCCTCCTGAGCACAAGTTAGAAGTATGTGCCTCCTCCCATTGCGCTGTAGCCTGTAAATAACAAGAGGCTACTGATAAAGAAAAGAGACTGGACTGGCCTCAGCCCTAAGAACCATCCTACCTTCACTTCCCCTTCCTCCCTGTCCACCCCTGAGTGAGCAAGAGCTCGGTGACACTGGCAGGGATCTGTTGGAGTTCTATGGGGACATGGCTTTTGAAGCCTGTCTCTGCTACCCACTCTCCAGCTCTCCAACTCTTTTTATAACTCATCAAATTTAACCTGCAGAACTGATATACAGTCAATAGCCAACGCTTCTTATCTTTGCTGAGCTGGTCTTTCTCTTCCTGGTTCTTGCTTCAGTTCAGTCTTTGGATGATGAATCTACTTCTTCCTCGCTCTGTCTTCACCAGCCTGTAGGGTACTGAGTTCATTACCTTTAGCTTTCATTTCTAAATCTTGAATATTCTTTGGTCTGTCTTAAATGTTCACATTAAAGAAATTATCTTTGACAGCCTTTTTTCCCCTTTAAGAAAGTGTGCATAATGTTTCATGGAGGTAATTACAGACTTCGTATTTGTATTATTTAGAGGAGCATTTTATCTTTCCCATTTTAGGTGACCTAGGCGTAAACTTAACACCTAACTCAGGGGAGTCAGTTACAGGATTGGCTCAAGTCAGGTCTGGGCGACAGACTGGACTCTAACATGTATGTGCTCTTGGGTCTTGTTGCAGTTTTCTCTTCCAGGCCCTCTGTGACTTTCTACCCTTAGTCCCATCTCACCAAGAACTTCACCTTGGCTACTGTCACGACCCCCTTCTCTGTGAGGACTGATAAGAATGTGAAGGATTAATTTTTCCCAAAGGAAATTTGTAAAGGATGCCCCCAAACAAAAGTGATAAATTGATAAAAAAAATAACTGTAAATAAGGAATGTTCATTAGCTATGAACTTCCTTAATCCCTACCATTTAAATATGTGTCAAGGAGCCTCATCTGTTTATTCATGAATCTGGGACTAGTTTCCAAAGCCACTCATTTCCTCTGCCCGGAACACACTCTTAATGAATTGAGAGCAGGGACTGAGAGCTAGCGTTCTCAAATAATGATTAAAGAGAGAAGGATAGGACACTCCAAGTAGATGGAACAAGATGGTCAGAGGGTAATCTGGGCAACTGAAAGTGTTATGCTTTGGTTATCACACAAGGAACAAGGATTTCACAGACCTGGGCAGAACTGTGCCTGGAATTCAACCTGACTCTGGGATATGAGCAAGTTTAGACTTCGGTGGGATATGAGGACTCACAATGGCAGTTCAGCATTTTGAAAACATGGTTCTGTGAGCGACATAGAGAGATTTTTGAGTGAAGTAGAGGTCAGACAGATTTATACAATGGTCCAAAAAGTGTATAATGGGAAACTGTCCTAAGAGAATGGTATCAGGATGACCAAAATGGATACATTTGAAATAAACTTCCAGAACTGGTGACTGCTTCTAAATGTATCACTGGAGAAAGATGAATATTGAGAAGTCCAGGTTCCTTGCTGGGCAACTTAGCAGATGGGAGAGCTACAAAAAAGGAGAAGTCAGAAGGAAGCAGGGTAAGGAGATAAAGAAGATAAATCTAGGCTGCCAGTAAAGAGCCTGAAGCATATGGTACCTGGGAGGCATCCAGGTGACAGCTCAGCAGAGTGGGCTAGACAGGTATGGAACTCTTGGGCTGGAGATAAAGATTTGGGAGTTTAGAGCATGTCAGTGGGATGCACCAACATGGATACACGTGAAATTTTTCAGCAGAACACATAGACTGCAGTGCACACCAAGGTTAAGTCCCAGAATACTGAGAGAGGTGTTAAGAGCACGGTTTAATGGCCAAGAACTAAGTGTAGGACCCAAAGACATCAACCACATTAGAAATCAGCTGGGAAAGAAATGAAGGTGCCTCAAAAACCCAGGCAGAAGCTTTTCAGGTGGGAGCCATGGCCAGCCCTATCATCTGTCACAGAGATGTGATACGAGCACATGAAAAAAAAAAACAGGGCTGGAGAGATGGCTCAGTGGTTAAGATCATTTCCTGCTCTTCCAAAGGTCCTGAGTTCAATTCCCAGCAACCACATGGTGGCTCACAACTATCTGAAATGAGATCTGATGCCCTCTTCTGGACTGCAGAATATTGTATACATAATAAATAAATAAATATTAAAAAAAAAACAACAGAGGTATCATCAAAGTCCTAGAAACGCCCTGTGGTTTCGTCATGCACAGGTCCATTACTCTGGATTTTAAAGAGAGTAATTTTGGGGATATGGTGGGACCCCAGGTCCGATTGCTGCGGGGTGAGGACTGGATATGGAAGATGTGCTGCGAAGGTAAAGGTAGCAAGGAGGTGAGAACTCCTCTATGAATACGGATTAGACTGGAGTGGAGGTAGGCCATCCCTAGATAGCTCAGACTGAGGATTATTTTAATTCTTCATGTCTAAAAGAAAATCAACAAGTTAAAACAATATGTAGATTGAGAAAACATTGTCAAAGAGGGAGAGAGATTAAAGATATTGGAGAAAGACGAAAGAAACAGTGGAACAGAGAGGGAGTGGGGAGTCAGGATCTTCTCCTAGAAATGCAAGGGACAGAGGGACAGCTCCTCCTCAGACAGGAGGACACTGCCCAGCTGTGTATGATGGTTAGTAGCTGAAGTATTCTCTTTGGGATCACCGTGGAGGAAAGGGACGGGAAGCCGCCTCTCTTCAGCACACCGCTGGGCTGTAGGACAGCAGCTGCTGGCTGATGTCTGTCCTGTTTTCCCTTTGCAGTTGTGCTTCTAAGCCTCTCTAGGAAACTCCTGAGGACTTCTTGTCTCCAGTTTGCTTGATGGTTGAAACTCCACCCGCCCAGCCTTAGCATTTGAAAGAACACCTTAGTTGCTTGCATTCCCAGGCTGTAAAGGAAGCCCATGTCCCCAGCATAGAATAAGAGGCAAAAAGTTAGAGTGTCTGGTTGGAGTCTCGAGCCCTACTGCTCTTTTCATGGTCCACACATTTTGCTCAGGGCTGGCTCCCTTCCCAAGGTAGAGGTCAGAGAATGGAGAATTTCTGCTGTGGTAGGGAGATGCTATGCCACAGCCCATGGTACTCCTGCCTACCTTGGCTCTAGCTTAGGACATGGTTTGCTCTCAGTTTTTACTGCTCACCAGCCAGTCATGAGGAGTGAGGGGCTTCCTGCTCAGAGACAGAGCCACGTTCCAGTTAGTGGTCAATTTTTCAAATATAAGCATCTCATTAAATGAGCCAGCACATGTCAAATGTTATGAACACAATTTAAAAAATAGTAATCACCATGTAAATGTTAGTTATTAATATTGATATTAGTATTAATTTATTCCTCCGATTCCTTCCAGCGCTGGAAATCTATTCTATGCTCTGTAGTTCCCAGAGCTGATGGGTTAGGTGCAGAAACAGCTTGAAAAGGAGTCTAGGGGCAATAACACCCCTGGGATGTTATGAGACTTCGAGTCAGACAGACATGAGTCTGAACTGATATTTCCCTCCTTTATATAGTTTCCCAAACCTTAATTTCTTCATCTGCTAAATAGGTGTCTCATTATGCCCAGCTAACTCAGAGGCCTCATTTTAAAAAATTAAAATTGCATACATACATTCGTTGCCAAATAGACATGTTTCAAGTTAAAAAATTATATATAAAAAAATTAAACTCCTTCTCCCTGTCATTCATAGCCCCGTTTTCTTCTCGGTGTGAAAAAGTCATGCTGAATTGATTTGGAAAATGGCTGTACCTTCCCTAGGATACCTAACACCTGCTATGTTGCATTTGGTCATTAGGAGTCGTTCATTGATTCTCTGCCTCTTCTATTAGTCACTCTCCAAACACACACACACACACACACACACACACACACACACACACACACACACAGAGGGGGGTGTAGGGAGAGAGGGAGGGAGGGAGGAAAAGAGGAAGGGAGGGAGGACATGAGGTTATGGACTAGCTAAATCCATAAAAATCCATAAAGCAGGACAGCTGTAACTAAGGACTCAGTTTCTTACGTATTTAGCTACCATCTACTTCTAGATGGTTATTCCCCATTGTCCCCATTCTTCGCTAACATGTTTACACTAGTTTCTTGGGACAAGAAGAATGCCCAAGAAGTGACACTGAAAGCAATGAAGCCCAGCAGGGTGGCATCTTCCAGTGATCACATTATTAAACAGCTAGAGAACCACTCACTGGGGGAAACCCCTGGTATGGGCGGAAAGAAGAATCTCAGCTATAGCCCTGGAGCAGCATAGCTTCCTGTTGTTCATAACATGGCATCCAGGCCAGGAAAACCAGGAATGAGAGGTGAGGTCAGGACTGAAGCGCTGCCTGCTAATTTAAACGTCTTGGTCTAGGAGAGCCGGTTGGAACCCCCAGCCATCACCGCCCTGGGCAGCCTATCTATGTTCTCTCTGGGATTGCTCCATATGCAAATATTGATTCCCTCCCTTTTGTGTCACTGCTGAGAAGAACTTATTCCCATGTGAACTCCGTGGAAGATGCCTGGGTAGAAGGACAAGCACCAGCTGCTCTGCGTAAACTCCTATAGTTTGGGACAGTAGACAAAACTTCCGAATTTCCCTTTTCCTCTTGATCCCTAGAGAGAGTAGGCTAGGGTGAGGACATTGAGCCTTTCAAGATGGCATTGATTCACGGGCTCCTTCCTCTATACCAGCTATGCTCACCGTGAAGAAATGCAGTTACCTTAATTTTATCACTTCATCCTGGAAGTTTCCAAGAATTCTCACCATCACTTCCTACATCTTCACATAAACAAAAGCCCCCAAAGACCTGCCCCTCCCGCCACACTGTCCTCCAGAGCATAAGGCTGCACATCTTCTTTATATGCCTTCCAGTTGTCACGTGACGACTAACCCTGATTGTCCCCTTGATTGGCTGGAGAAGTGCCCACACGGCCTTAGGAAAGCCCATTTCTAGATGTGTCTATGAGGATGCTTCAGGAGATGGTGAAATAGAGGCTGGTCCTAAAGAACAACTTAATCCAGCTTAACCATCGAGGAGACTATTGAAAGTCTTCCAGGGGAAGCGGGAAGTCAGGGCCTGGTTGCAGGAAGCAGGTCACCGGGGCCGTGTCTGTAGGGCTGTGTCTTCCTCTCCCTCTTTCCTGTTGCAGCTCCACTCTGCTTCCTTCTATTCTAAGATGGAGAATTTCTGTTCCACGCTCCTGCCACCATGGTATACTGCTTCCTGTGAGTCCACAGTCACTGGAGCCGAAGACTTTAGACTAAAATATTTGACTTTATGGACCAAAATATTCTTTGCTCCCTTTGGTTGCTTCTGTTGGGTATTTGGTTGCAGTCAAACAAAAGCAGCCAACGCACTTACTAACCCTCTTTAATATAGTGGATCACTGAAACAGGAACAGTTTATGTGACAGCCACAGAATATCCACCTCTCCTCCTAAGTCCTAGCTGGACAAAGACTCAGACAGCATCATTTCCCCGCATGGACATGCTTTACCTGGCATAGAGCAAGAATTCCATAAATATCAGTCATTTGAGGAATGAATGAGTCAAGGAGAATTTATTTGGGAAAGCAAACAACAGCATGCTTTGTGCCTAGAGAAGCCATAAACCAAGTTGTCTCATAGACAAAGACATTCCTTCCTGAAGGCATTTGCATCAAAATTAGACTCCCCATCAAGAGCACAGAAGAATTGACAATGTTTTATATAGGAATTATATATCTGCATGATCCAGCTTGGTCAATTCTATTTGGTTTCCAGGAATTCATTCAGCACCCAGACTGCTCCCAGCATGACGTTAGGTGACAGAGGATGTAAAAGAACATGGCTGGCTTCCTATCAACCCTGAGCTTATGATCTCCTGAGGGAGATGGCATTTCTACTCAGGAACCTGTGTCTTAATCAGAAGTACACTGGCTATATAATAACGGCTTCAGGGGGTTGGGAGTGCAAGCATTAATAAGCTCTTGTCTCTACGTATTACTTAGAACAAGCTCCAGGGACACTGGATATATCTCATTTTAAGTTCACAGATCTCTAGCCTTTCCCATCCCCCCAGGACCTTTGTTCTGACTTTGAGTAGGTACATGCCAAGAGGAATGTGTACTGGTGTACATGTGACTCCCCAGGTAATAAGAGGAGCCTTTGGGAGCAGCTTAACTGGCTCCCATAGGTCAGGCTTTGAGCTTTCCACAACCCCTTCCTGCCTTGGGCTATTTCATGTCTTTTCTCCCAGATAATTCTCTACTTTCAAGATAATGCCAATGTGTGCCAGCATGGAGAGATGACAGGAGGTAAGGCTGGCTGCTTTCTCATCAGAAAGAAAAAGAAACAGAGTACATCTTGATTCTCAGAGGGGCAAGATGAGGTGGTGGAATAAGCCATCCGCCTTGCTGTGTCCGGTCTTTTATTTTGGAGTGAAAGCAATGTCTAATGCTGTCAGACAAAAGCCTGCTTTCTAGGTTGCCTCCTTGCTTGGAGTTTAACACAGAATCTCAAATTTCTTTTTCTTGTTTTGCACAACTGAGAACTCTCTTGGAAGCATTTAGTGTGGATCTAAGACTCCTGTCAATTCTTTTAACTTTTGGCTACTCAACTGAACAACTCGTTAAAATAGAGCAAATTAACCCCATGCTATCCATGAGGATAGCACGAGGGTCATGGGACCACACGGAATGACATATAGGCGTGAGCCGCTTTGCCAGTGTAAAAGGTATCTCACGTGTCTGCAACTTATACCACCTTGCCATTCTGTTTTTCTGCTATAGCTAGGCTCTTCTCAGCCTCACACCATTAAGAGCCTGAGATGTTTGAGAAAGTTTAAACACAGAGCAGATCCACGCTATTTCTAAACCAAAGACCTTAACGCTTCTGCCTCTAACTCCCTTGTGTTATAAATATGTAACACAGACAAATCTAGATAATAGGAGCTAATATGTACTAAGTGTTTCCTATACAAAGCTCAAGAGTTTCTCTTTCCCACTGAGTGGCTCATGTAATGCTCAAAACCATTCTCTTGCGGGACCTATGATGACAATCACTTGCACTGCATAGCTGAAGAAGCGAACCTCTAGTAACTTCTCCAAGTTTATACTGTGGTAGTACCAGGATTTAAAACTGGGCAATCCCTTCTTGGCCTTCCTTCCCTGCTATTTCACAGAAGGCCACCGGCCAGGCAGAGACAACTTACCCCATATTACCCAAGAGTCAGATATGGAACCAGGATTCCTGATCCCCAGCTCAGGTCTCGGTTGTCTACCTGAGATGGTAACATAATATAAGAACAAGTCCTTAAGCTCAAATCTTGTTTAGACACTTGATGTTGTTGGGAATGACCATAAACAAATGATTAGGCAGGACTGGGTTTTCTAATTACAGAAGAGTGCCACAGACGGTGTCTTCAAAATGGTCTACTGTAGGAATTAAATGAGACAGTATGTCTAAGGAGCTGGAGTTCTTAGCAGATGATGGCCATGATGGTCACATGGTGGCACTTTCCTCAGGAGGGGGTTCAGAGTGAGGATGTTGCAAGAGTGAGTTTAGAGGGGCTTGGCTGTTGGTACCAGGGGTGGGGGATATGGCTGTGGAAGGACAGATATAGGCAAATGATACACCGGAAGCTTGAGTCTACGCCAGAGAGCAGCCTCTGACTTCAGGAACAAAGATGAAAGAAGCCTCAGAAAGAGAAGAGCAAAACTAAAGCTGCAGGTGCTGGGGAAACTCACCTGAGACTTTCCTCACGCACCTTGATGATTCCTCTCTTCCAGCCACCATAGATAGACAAGTTGCTGAATGGGGACAAGCCCTTCTGTACCCCGTGGGGGAGCACCTGTGCCCTGAATTATCTGTTCCTTTTCACATTGTGGCAGCCAAGCTTGACCCGACAATCAACAACCAAAGCACAGGGTTTCCAGCCCGGGAAAGAGCTGGCTGTCCCTCCCAAGGGAGCTCTGAAGATATGCAAACTTTTGCAATTGCTTCTGCCTACTCACATCTCTTTCCCTCTGTTAACAACTCGACAGACATCTTGTCTGTGTTTGATAAATAAGCTTCTCTATTTATTCAGGGGAGTGAATTTGTACCTATTATGATTCAAATGACATTGACATGATATTTTCTCTTTTTTCCCCCTGCTGTTGAAGCAAGAAAAGAAAATCCATAGGAAAAAAAAATCACAAAAATCCCTCCCCCCAAAGCAATTACTCTGCATATTGGTCCATGAAATAAATAAATGCATAAGCTAACTCTCTTTTGGGGTGGAGATAAGGGAACTGATAAATAATTTAGAAATTGTTGCTGCTTCCTGGTTTGCAGAGATGCAGCTGGCATGTGTTAATCTGAGCACATGCTGCATTCATTAGACGCCGAGCAACATTTTAATTCCTCAGTCTTTAACATTATCTGCAAGTCGGACTGCATGGGGAGTCAGATCCCGGCAATGTCAATCAACCCATTACACAGCGCAGGCTCCATCAGATGGAGGGCTGCCTGAGTCAGCCAGTCAATCAGAGGTGAGGAGACTAGCAGGTAGAGGATGTGGGCAGGGGGTGAGTAGTGTATCACCATGGGCAAAGGACAGGTGGGCAGCTAGCGCACCACCAGGAAAGTAGGGGTTGCAGTGGCAGCAACCACCATGTCGTCTGTCTTTCTTGTTGATCAGCTTTAACTGAACCTTTTCCACCTTCCCTTCCAGCTGCCTTCTTCTGAATGCTCCCAAACAGTGACCCAAACAGTTTCTCTAATGTTTTGAATACCCACAAAACCCTGCAGATGTAGGAAACATAGGAGGGCTCACGATTTTAGGTAAAGGTGGTAAATGAAGCAGAGTTTCTGGGAGAATCTCACATGGAGAAAAATAAATCATCTTACATCCCAACACTGCACATACAAACATCTATTGCATTCATGTACATCTGAAACATAGTGTCCCACAATGCCCTTAATATGTCATGAACTTCAACAACTCTATTTCACTTGTCAAGGCAGGGCTCACACAGCCTGTACTCTAAGGAAGCTTTAGTTCCAAAGAGCTGGGATGAGGACCCGGACATCACCTTCTCCAAACCTCTGATGCTTCTTACATACTTACATGTCTTAGGGACCGCCACCTAAACATGGAGTCTGAATTTTTCAGCCGATGTGTGGCGACAATAAAGGCACCTCCTGTCTTGAGATGACTGGAAAGACTAAATCCCATACTGCACGTACTTGATTCCTGGAAACTATTAAGTGAGTCTTGCTTGTGCTCTCCCTTACACCGTTCCTCCATAGCTATGCTTACATTTTCTTTTCTGTTTCTTCTCATTCCCATTCTCTGCTTTCTTCTCTGTCTCTTGCTCTCTCCCCTGTGCTCCTTTCATGGGTATAATTCCTGATGGGGAGGATGAAGCAGGCATCTGGAATTATTGACATTTGGGGCAGGCTTGACTGAGTTGCTAAAAGTGGATGGGTAAAAGCATTTGGAGACCTGCACTCACTCTCCTGGTGGGTGAGCTCCTCCCCTGAAGTGCAGCTCAAAGAACCAAGCCCCCTGGTGGTCACCGGCCATCTGGTGGTTTTAAGCAACCTTTCAGGCTCCCTGCTTGGGCTCCTGAGGACAGAGAGGGGCTCTATAGGTCCCAGAATAACCAGGGAGCAGTCATAGACATTTTTCTATTTAGCCGAAGTCTAAGGTCTACCACAAGGCCTGGCATGACCCTACTGTGCTTTGGGAATTGCTGTGGCACATTCTAAGTGGAGACTTCCCTCCAGTCTGTCTGTGTTAATGATAGCCTGGTTTGGAATTCTGAGAAAGGAAGAGACGGTGTTTACTCTGAATTCAATACTTCATTGACTTTCAATTGGGGTTTGTGCTCTGCTCTGCAAAAATCACAGCACCCAAGAAACCTCAGATTAGTGTGTAGCTCCTGAGGGCTTAGTCCTCAGGGCCTGGAGATAGAGAGTCCCACCCGTGTCAAGGACTTTAATTGTGTGGAGGACAAGATATAGGAAGCCGGTTGCCTGGGCAGAATTTGTCGAAAGGGCTCTGTCTTAGGAGGCTGCTGCCTCTGTCACAGTCTCCAGCTCCAGAGGGTCTGTTATTGCCAGATAAGGAAAGAGGCTATGGATTTTTCTCAGATCTCAGTCTGATTCCGAGTTTACCGCTCCCTGTTGCAGTCTAGACTGCAGAGAAAGATTGGGCCATGCTCTGTGTACGAGAACAATGGTCCCCAGGAGCTGATGATGTGGCAGGTTGCCCTCTCTTAGGGTTATCAGTGTGCAGTTTGCCATGAGCTGCTCACCACCCTGCTGGTGTGTATTCAAGGAGCACAAACTCATTTGTCAGCCATGCAAAGCCCAATTAGGAAGGCAATGCCACTATGCATTAATTGCCCAACATGCACAGAAGCCAAATGTAAATCATTCGGGGGTCAGCCATTCTTGGGATTGATCCACCACTGGGGAGAAGCGGAAGGCAGCTACACCCAGAGTAGTATATGTGCACCCAAGCGTGCACGGGTGTGCGCGCGCACACATACACACACGCACACACACACACACACACATTCTCTGTAGCTTTTAATAATCTTAACCTCAATCTAGGTTGTAAAGAAAGCCCAAGGAAAAGGAAAAATTGGAGCTCTAACTCGGGACAAGTAACACGCTAGCCTGACACGTTTGGGGACCTGGGATTTTAGGAAAAGCAATTGCATTATTTCACCAACTTTTAAAGCATTGCTTGCTGTCACCTTTGACCTCTTGTAGCACTGTTTGGACATTGATGGATGAAATTCTGCCAGCGTCTTCAAGAAAATATGGTTCCCAGCTGGCAGGAGGACATCTTGGCCCCTCAGAGGCCATACTGGCTCCCAGGACTCAGGCAAAAGACATCTCTGATTTGTGAGCTTGTTTGGGGATATTACAATGTCTGAGTTTGAAAGTCATTTGACAAATTGGGCTGGGCGGGGTGGTGGTGGAACAGAATTGAAAGATATTATAATACTAGAGATGAGTGAGCCAGAAGATGGGTGGGAATGGAAAAGAAATGGGAACAGTAGGAGAGGCATAATCTAGTGTGTGACCACCACTAAATTATGACTTATGAAATAGGTGCTTGGTACTATATGGACACACACACACACACAGAGTAGTCTTGAATAATTTCCACATCCATCTAGGTGGAGACATCCCAAATAAAAGTAAAAATTTGAGATCTAATTCAGGTGAAATATTATGCCAGCCTGACATGTTTGGGGGCAGGTTGGTGACGACAGCTGAGCACAGACTTAGTAATGGATGTATTGTGTTGATTCCTTCCCTTCCCTTGCTGCAGACTTTGGGGAGCAATGACTGCCCTTATGCCAGGAAATTTTTTGGCCCCGTGAGTTTCAAGGCTCTGCCATGTATATAACTACCCTTCCACATTCTCAGAAATTCTCAGAGGCACTGGCTCTCCAAGAACCTGCTTTTCCCTGTCACTAGAATTAAGGACGGGACTGGCTTCCTGGAGTAGACTTCGCCCTTCTCCTCCAGCTCTCTGGGGGCTATCCAATTCTCTGCAACACCCTCAGACACAACTTCCAGAACGATAGGGGAAGCAGCTTGTCCGAAAGTAGAAGAGATGTGGGAATTGCCTAGAAAGCCAAGCACCATGCAAACAGCATTTAGAAAACAGGAGCTGTTGCTCTAATTATGGCTGGCTCTGTTTTAACACCAGCCCCACTTTTCTTTTCATGTGTTCATCAGAAACCTGGAAAGAAATCAGTCTCCAAAGGAAGGCAGACACTGCTAGGGCCACCACTGCCTCCTGTCCTTAGTATCCTTCCACCCATAGGCCCGGTTCTCTGGGAACCAGATCCTGATTGGTATGTACCCTGGCACTTCCAGGATCCAGACTTTATGTCAGCTCTGGAGGTGGGAATCAGAATGATGCTCCCAGTGTGGATTTTGCCTGTCAGTTTCAGCACTGAAGAAGGGGACAGAGAAGAGGGTGTTGTAAGGGTCATAGTTATAAAGGTAAAATAATGCAAAGATACATTACTAACAATAAATAGCAATCATGTTCAGTCAATGCGCTATTAATGCATTCATTTAATAAACAGGTAATAAAATATTTAAGGCAAAGACATTTAATGATAATAATAGCAGCTGTCATTGACTAAATGTTTACCATGAGCCTGGCTAATGTAGTAATCTCCAGTGTTCAGTCCCCAGCAGCCACTCAGGCAGGCTTAGATTAAGATCTATGCAAAATGTCCTGCCCGAGGTCACACCACCCTAGTGTGACCTTATACCTCTCTTCTGCTGGAATGTGAACTCCTGGCGATGTGTGTGTTCCTGTTTAGGAACCCTAGAACATGTAGCTAGTGACATAATTTAGGGAGACACCACAAATGGCGGATGGAGAGCCAGGCTTGTGTGCACTCTGACAGTTTGCTTTGAGAACAGGATAGAATGGACCATGAGTATCTTGTAGATTCTTTCTAAGGGAAAGAGAAGGCTGGAGCTTAGAAAGTGAAGTCACTGACCTCAGGCAAGCCTGAGGCCTGAACACAGTTTCCACTGCCTTGGGAGGTCATTTCTCTATTACACATAAAGAGGATTGGAAGAAGTTGTGTATGAACCTCAACAATATCGAATGTCTTCATATCTATGCTCTTTTCCTTTACGGGTAGGAGAGTAGCCATGGAAACTCAGCATCAATTTCCTGTATCATCACTGTCTTGAGAAACACATCAAGTCCCGGGGTTAGAGGCAGGCCTGCTCGTTGAGAAGGGTTTTCCTACAGCCCTTTGAGGAAGCTGGGAAAAGGACAGGATTTTCTTGGTGTTTGCCCATGCTGCAGGAGAAATAAAAACCACTGGGATGGAAGATCATTCTTCACCTCAAGCAGTAGCAACACTGAGCCAGGCAAGAGGGAATACACAATAAAGAAAACCAGTGTTCAGAAGACAATATCCAATCCCTCTTCTTGACTGAACCTAATTCTCAGCATGAAAGCCTGATTTGTCTCCTGCTTCCTCCTAAGGTTGCTCCATCTCTCACTTGCCTCCATTTTTAAAATGAAGTATGATTTTAGTATGATCTATTAAAAATTTGCTATCTATTCTGTGGGTTTAAAAAAAAACAAACTTGTTGGACTAGGGAGATGTCTCAGCAGATGAGATCATTTGTGAAAGGGTGAGAATCCAAATTTGAATCCCTAGCACCCACACGAATTTGGGTATTGCCACAAGTGCCAATTGCCACAACATTGGGAGATGGAGAGAAGAGGAAGCCGGAAGCTCATTCACTCACTGCCAATAGTAAACTTCCGGTTCACTAAGAGACTCCATATGTAGAAAATGAGGTGGAGGGAATAATGTAATGTCAATACAGGTGGGTATAGGCATACACATCTGCACACACATACATACACACACACACAAACACAAGCACACACACACACAGACACAAGCGTGCACACACACACACACACACACACACACACACAGTTATGCGGTTCCCTGCACAATGAAAATGCAGGGCATTTCCATTACCTAAAAGGATTCCTAATGCTCATTTGCAGCCTCCTGATTTTATCAGTATATCTTGCCTTTTTCCAGAATGTTCTATGAGTGTAATTATATAGTACTCAGTCTTCTGACTATATCAGAAGTTCAGCCATGCTGTTGTATGTCTAGTCTTACCCTTTTATCCACTAGCCAACTGAAGGTCATATGGATCATCACCCACCCCTTTTTTTTAACATTGCTACAAATGTTTGTATGCAGGGTTTGGTGAACTGACATTTTCTGTTGCATTTGTTAACACATAAAGGCATTTTAAACTTAAATATCTCTGTTTCTTCTTGAATATCCTTTTTGATTCAGCTTTATTGTAATTGTTTAGTAAAACTGTATATTCAAAGTGTAATGTTCAGATACACACATACACATTGTAAATTATCATTAGTGACATTAGCTAACATACTCATCGCCTTTAATGAGGGGCATATTTTTAAGATCTATACTGTTGGCATATTTAAAGAGTATAATCCAAGGCCTTGACTCTTCTTGTTGGACACAAATCTTTTGAATGGCACATATAACTATGTCTCTCACATGTCTTTAGGCGATTTCTACAAAGAGTTTTTTCTTTAGTAATTTCCTAAATCACATATTGTTGAATGCAGGTAAGTGCCAGACATTGTACAGACGTGAAATCCGGGATACTGGGGTGCTATTCTGAGCTGCTGAATGAGGAATAACTGTTATCTCATCGAAGTGGAGAAGCTGGAACATGGCACCATCCACCCAGGTCACACGGGTATGTAGCTGCTACAAACAACATATGAACTGTTTATAAACACAAAAATGATATTGATCACCTGGTGTGGCCCCCGAGATACTGACTAGCTTGGAAGCCTACACTTAGATGCATGGCCAGGATACATTTTGAAACTGAAAACCTCACTCTGAACTTTTCTCTGATGCTTGAAAGCATTCAGAGAAATACTTAGTAGGTATTTGAGCAATGAAAATGGTTTGTACTGACAAGTCTTTATAGGCAGAAGCTCTGGGAAGCACAAGATTGACTCCGGAGTGATCGCAGATGGTCAGATGGCTTGCCCGCCCGTGTTTTAGCTGCACCTCCTTGGAAGTGCTGTTCAGCTGATGATACGGTGTCCCCCGCACTATTAAACACACTCTGCTGATGAGCCAGATGAAAGAAGTGAGGGCTCTGGATGAGAGGTGTCTAAGGAAATGTGCAACCTATTTTGTTTCCAGCACTCTCTTCTTCCTCTTCTGCCCCCCCCCCCCAATTACTGCATCTACAGACCATCCTAAGAAGGGAAATGTTTTCCTTTATAGTAAGTCAGAATTTGTAACTCTATTACTTCATTCATTGATTTTGTATTTGGCCTTTGGGGCCATTCAAACTAAATGGAGATCACAGAAGTCTTTTCAAAATATTTGAAATCTGTGGTGTTTCCCTCTCTGTTCTCAGACCTAACATCCCTCATTGCCTCCTGCCTCTCATAAGAAGACACATTATTCAGTCTGTTCATTGCCAGGGCCACTCAGGACAGGATTCTGTTTGCCTGTGAATCCCCAACTGCTTTAATGCTGCAGAAGGAGTGTACTGTAGACATGCTGGTCTATTAGTACAGCCTTGTCCATCAACTTCGGGGGGAGCTACCATGCACTAACAACACACAGTGCTTCCTAGAAACTAAAATTTCCAAATATTTTTGACTTTCGAACCTGAGCCCAGTTTTCTTTTATTGCTTTAAAAAGATTGCCTTGCATAAAAAAATAAATTCCAGTCCATTCCACAAATTTATCAAAATCCCTTGAAACAGTTCTTTCGTGCCCACTACTGACCATTCTTCCCAGCTCTGAATCAGAGTGATACCAGCAAGCCTTTGACATCTCGGTCTTGTGCTCACAGAACTGTTTCATCGCACAAGGTTGAAAGCCAAACCTTAATCCAGACTGACAGGGCCCTTCACCTAGTCCCAAATTTTCATCACTCAAGGTCTAATCCTAAACTTAAAAAGTGTTACCTACCAAAATTTTCCATAAGTAACAAGGTATCCAAAGGAAAGAAAGCGGGCCTGAGGGAACCTAGGCTCAGGGAAATGGTGTTGTACCAGTGAGCGCAGGTCTCCCGTTCAAAAGTTTGTCGTTATCCAGACCTCCTTAGTAAAAAAAACAAGCACTCTAAATCAGCTAAAATTCTAAATGTTCAGAACAAATATTGATGATTTCTTCTTCTCAGTGGCATTAACGATGGACGGAAGATCCGGGCTTCAGTAACATGTGATGATGAATTCATCCATGCAGCAGTTTAAAAATATCCTTGGAAGCCACCCAGACTCTTGAGGATGTGGCTGATTAGACTGCAGAGAAGAAGGTGAGGAGACTCTGCCCTGGTTATCTGGCACCTTGCTGGTGACTGCAAGGGACCCAAGGCCCTAGTCACAGCAGGCCCAGAATGGCAGCTGTCGGCCTACCCCTCTGACGGCAGTGCAGATGTCTGCCCCGGCACCATGACGGAGGCTCATGTATGGTGCCGCGCTGGCATTTGAACAGCGTGGAGAGGTGGCATTTGCATTCTCACATACAGCCAGACCAGATGCCTTTATGCACAAGGAACCAGAGCCAGCCTCTCCAGGGGAGCCAAGTAATGGACACACTTGAGAGAAATCTCAAAGTGTGATTCCTGAACTAGAAGCCTCAGTACCAACTGGGAGCCTTGTAAGAAATGCAAATTCTTTGGCCACCACAAACTTCCTTATTCTGTAAACTTCAGGATGGAGTTCGGCACCCTTATTTTAACCAGCCTTTCGAATCTGGTGCTCACTAAAGTGTGAGGAGCGTTCTCCCACTTGACAGCTCAGGAAGTGATCGAGGGGAGAGTAGCACCTTGGGGTGACTGCAGTATTTGTAGGCACATACAGTGGTGGGCTGTAACTAAGTGTCATAATCACAGAGTGTGTCCAAAGAATGAGACTCACAGGATGAATGGACTTTGTGATGGTTGATATTTTGGTGGACAGGTTGAAGAAGGAGCGCTCCACAATTTCTCTATTGTGCCCTGGAAATGCTTCTTAAATCGGGCAGCCCTCCAAGCACGGACATCCAGTGTCCACACTATCACCTGAAGGGTTTCTGCTGGGTCTCTGTGACACTGGCACAGCCATCAAATAGCCTTTTTACATTTCTCAGGTAGCTCTGGTGGCCTGTAAAGTCAGTCATTCTCCTGCCTAAGGCATCTACCTGGTAGCCAAGAACTAGCTCTTTCCTCTTCATTCTCCTACCCCATCAGCTCTCCTCTTCCCAGGCCTCCAGTCTCCTTTCTGCCTCCCTCATTCCCACAGCAATCCAGTCAAATGAGCTCACTCAGACCCTTCAAGCTGCTACCTCCCTAGACTGTGTGACTGACAAACAAGAGAAACATTCTTCACTCTTCGGGAGGCTGGAAGTTGGATATCATCAAGTTAGCATGTCCGGATCCTGCGGAGGGCTCTTGTCAGTGCTACAGAGGGTTGCCTTCTCGGTACATTCTTCCATGTTCCAACATGGTAGCTCCCTGGAGTCTCTTTCATAAGAGCCCCACCCCCACCTGTATTACAAGCACTCATCCTCCCAGAACAGGCACCTTACCAAGGCCCTCGTGCCCTTCTTCAGCCTCTATCCAACCACTGCCTTATCTAAAATTCATCCCTATCTGGAGGTAGTAGAGCCTTCAGGTACTGGTGCCTAGTCGGAGGAAGATGGGTTCCTGGGGTGCAGCCATAAAGGGGAGTGGAAAACACTTCCCCTTCCTATCTCTTTTGCTTCATGGCTCCCTTGAGGTTAGCAGCCCCTTTCTGTCAGATGCATCTATTCTATTGCGTCAAAATTGACCCGCCAAGCAATGGATCTGACTAACTATGGACTAAAGCCTTTTAAAAAAAAAAACTTACAAGTTGGTTGCATCATGTATTTCATTATAGTCATGAAGAGTTGAATAATAGAGCACTTCCCTGTCTATCTGACTAAGTCTTCCTTATTTCTTCTTCAGGGTTACTTACTTGGGTTTCCCACCCATTCATATGATTCGCCAGTATATTCTCCCAGCACACCAGGCCCAGGTATGGAGAGGGTGCTCAATAAGTGCTGATTATTAATATGTTACACATTGATCATTCTGAAATGAATATTGCCCCTTTCAAGCATGAATAAAGCACCTTATGCAATGCTGGACCTCCATTGTCCAACACAGCACCAGACATGTTGCATCGAATGAATTGAGACAAGTCAGAACACAATCACAGAGTCGGGAAAACAGAGGAATCTATCCAAGACCCAGTAAATCCTATTAGGTTTAGCAGGAACAGAGGTCTATTTAAGAAGGAACAAAAAGAAGGAATAATAAGCCTCAGAGGCATCGACAAGGGTCATTGACTGTTGTCGCAATTCAAAATGCAATCACCCCAAAGCCCTTACAAGTAGATAGGATATTCCCTATAGGCAAAGGCTTTCTGTGATTCCAAGATAATATTATGCCGGTATTTGCCTTGCTTTTGGGATCCCCTTTTTCTTATCAGTCTGGTTTCCCTTAAACTTGAGCTGGACTTCAAGTTCTTCAAGCCATCTGCCCTGCAGCACTGATCCCTGGAGCAAATAGTCACTTTGTCTTTATAGATGTGTCCACCTTGGGAGCTGCACTATGTCAACAAGCTATGAATGGGGCGGGGGGGGGGGGGGATGGCGGGAGTCCCAGCTGAGCTCCCAAATCAGAGAAGGTGGTAGGCCATATTGAGGCATACCTAATGTTTCGCTCCAGGGAGTTTCTCCTTGCCAGTGCCTCACCCAGTCCAGGCACACCCAAACAACGTTGTCAACAACTATGGACTAAAACCTTTCCTCTTAATAAGTTGATTGTGCCATGTGTTTCATCATAGTATTGGAAAGCTGGCTGCTACAACACTCTCTCCCAGGTTTCTCTATTTCATACTGTACTGTCTGCTTCAGAACTCAACTGCATCGAGTCCAGACCCTCCTCACTGCTGCTCAGTCCAGCCATGGGTTCAGTCCTGCATGGGAGCCTGACCTTAAAACAAGTTACCTTTGAGTTAGCTCCGTTATTGGACAACCAAGAATTTTTTGGAGGTTTTTCTCTCCATCCTTTTCAGCCTCTTCCACTAACGAAGGGACTCAGTGTCCTCCCATGGATCAGTCCTTCAGCAACGTTCTAGACCCTAACATACGTTCTAGACCCTAACATGATGCCTCGTGTTAATCCCATGTGGTCTCGCTCTTGAGCAGAGCTTCCGTTCAGTGGCTAGACTCTGGGGGGAGAAGATCTAATGGCAGCCTGATCACAGAATGCTATGTTTGTAGCCTGTGGGCCACTGCCTCCTGTCACACTGCCTGTCTGTCGCACCTCCCTGTCTCTCAGTGTGGGGCCGAGTCATGCGCACTCACCAGGCTGGCTGCAGCTGTGGCTTTGCATTTGTAGATGTGAGGTCCATTACTGAACCACCCATTGACAGCACCTGATGCTTTGACTGGCCCAGCAGATGCCAAGCAGAGATTTTTCAGTCTTGCTGAGCCTCTGAAATGGAACTATCACACTAGCAATGGACAGCACACGCAATCAGAAAATGTATAGCCTGCAAGGGTGTCTGCGGCGAGCTTCCCTGGTGGAGTCAGACAGGCTGATTAAAATATTAGAGATTGCGATGTCCCCCTCCCTTCAGAGGCCCCGTCTTCTACCTGTGTTTATCTTTGCTGGAGGCACATTTCAGAGCTTACGGCTGACAGTTTCACTTCAAATTGTTTAAACTATGCGAGATCCAGGGTGGATGTGCAGGTGACTTTTCTCCTCTCTGTGGCCCCAGCCCCATGCCAAATCAGAAGGCAGTGGGAGGCTCGCTTTGGATGGCATTAGTTTCTGAGAAAACCAACCTCACTGTTCTCGGCTTTCCACCCCTGCCCCTCCACCCCATGCATACACAGTGGCCACAGAGACAACTTCCTCAAATTTACTGCATCTGAGAACTGTGTGCTTCTTTGGATGGATATAAACTCTCTACCTCCCTCACCTCAGCCAACATCATCCCAAGCCATGGCTCTAACTCAGAAAGCCAGCAAAGGGCAGTACAGTGTCTGTCCAGACTTAGAGAGCGGATGGCAGGTTAGAGGATGATTGTCATGGCCTTTCAGAGGCAGGGGAGTTAAGAAACGAAAGGTTCTGTTTCTAAGAGAGGAAGGGAAAAGAAGCATAGTATGGGTGAGCTAAGGATGTATGGTCAGGAAAAGCCAAAGCGGAAAAAATATTTCTAAACATGATGGAGGCCGTCTGTGGTGGAGAGAAGGCACGGGTGTAAGCAATAGGTAACCCTAGAGAAGACTGAGGGGGGATTGTGACAGTCAGATACGGTCCTCAGCTCACCCTGATGTAAGCAATTAGTCACTGTGGGTCACTATCAGGGGACTGCACACCCCGGATTAGGACCACACTGCACTCTGATGATGTGGGAAGAGGTAGGTGTAGCTCCATCAGACTGCTCTTCAGAGTATTGGAGAAAACCTTAGTGTTGGCACATGGTTCATGCTCTCAACATGGATGTAGAAGCTGGGGTTATAAAACCAGAGACAATCCACTTCGAGCATGTGTTATACATGTGTTGGTGTTTGTCTCAATGTGGGCTTTGGAAGCTAGTATTAAGAGGTGGCGTTTTTGAGCAATGGCTGAGTCATTCTGCCCTTACACACGAGGCCTCTATAAAGGAGCTTAGATGGCTGGGTACAGCCAGTGGTAGAGTACTTGTCTATCATAGGCCAGATCCTGAGTTTGAGTTCTAGCACCACAAAAAAAAGCATTAAATAAATAAGATGTGGGTTGAAGCTGAGCATGGTGACTGGTGTTGGGTGCTTCTAATGTGACCTACTTAGAAAACTGAGGCAAGAGGATGGCAAGCTTGCGAGCACACTGTGTTATATAAGAAGACCCTGTCTCAGAAGGAAAAGTGGGAGGCAAGGAGGGAGGGAGGGATGAGGGGACAGAGAAAGATATACAAGAAAAGAACCACTTGGTTGGCATAAGGCCCTAGCCAGACAGCAGGATCTGCTAGTGTTTTGGACTTCTCAGCCTTCTGAACCACAAGGATGCATTTCTGGGTTTTGTGGGCTCCCTAGTAAGCCATCTCTGTAAACAGCCAGCATTCTAAGACACACTGCCAATATTCAGGGGGTCCAAATGGGTGGATGCTCTCTGAGGCTTTGTGGGCTTATGAATGTCTAAGGAAGCTCTTTTCTTTTTGACCACTTACTTTGTTGAGTTAGGAATAATTCTGCCTTTTACCTTATATCTGTTTCTTTGATGTTCCTCTTCTACCTTAAGAGGAAAAGAGCCTCCATTCTTCCTGCAGGACATAATACCAACACCCTAGTTCGTAGCTGGAGTGTGGTACCCAGCAATGACTGCTTTGAGCTGCTGAACTGCAGGATACTGCAGGCTGCTCTGCATCATTTATCATCTCAGTAGCACTCCTCCCTATAAGGTATGTGCTAGGCAGATGCAGAAATAGGTCTTCTTCCTCCCTTTTCATATCTTCTAGGCCTCCAAACACAGCATGCCTTCTGCGGTCACCCTGAGTGGATGGGACGTCCCTCTGCCTGAGCAGCTAAGGGCTGACGGTCTGGATTCAAATCTCCTATCAAAGGTCACAGGAGGGAGTTGTGGTCAGTAAGGGAGGCTCAGAGATTCAGGAACCCCACCAGTCCTCAAACAGATTTTCTTCTTAGAGTCAGCCCCACTGAGTTGTAGCTAGTGGAAGCACACCTTAAGAAAGCTGGTCCCACAGCAGAAACAACGCAGAATCCCATGTGCTTTTATCTCTGAGGACACTGACAATTACACAGCCCCAAAGGGTGGCTTTGCCAGCAAAGGGGTTATTCCTCTGCCTCTTGAATTTATCGAATAGAGTAGCAGCCTCCATCGTGTAGACAATAAAAGCTCCACACACAGGCATTCTGGAACTTGCCAATTTGGTACGCTCTAGGTATCAGGTGGAGGGTACAGGAGCTTCTGAGAATCTAAGCAGGGATCTGGGGGATTTCCGAGGAGCTGGGCTCATCCTGAGGCCTTTAACTGACCATGGAGCACTGACAGAGCTGAAAGGTGCTACCAACCTCAGGGTCTTCCTAGGGATGAGAGGAACTGCCCATGTTCATGGGGACTCTTCATGGAGCATCTACTATACCACGTACCACCGCTAGTCTTTATGAGATTTGAAGAGATGTTGGCGACCGCTTTCTCCATGTGGGAGCTTATCACCTGGATCAGAAAGCCTCCCTCCGGCTTGTTTAAGATAGCCATTCACCAAAAACAAGCAGCCCTCTGCTGAGGTCCTAGGCTGGAGGACCTCTGCCCAAATTGGAAGAGGATGGCTTCTAAGATACCCTCCCCACAACCTGAGAGCATCAATGGTAAGAGCTGGTAAGGAATGCATCTGGGACACAGGAGAGCTAGGGGCGGGGGGGTAGCAGATGCTACCCCAGCACTGAGGCAGTAAGGCAGCAAGCCAGGAGTCCAGCCACTGCCACCTACTGTGTTTCCATTTCTCAGCCCATTAAACCCAGAAAATGCCAAACATTCCCAAGGCTTGACAGTGATAAAATAGTGTCAAGCTCCCCGTACCTCCCCATCCTTTCTAAATGAGGCACTAGCCGAGGTTCCAAGAGTTCAAAGTCCCTCCTACTGGGCAAGAGATGGAGGTATGGTGGCCCACAGCACAGGTGAGCAAAAATGAGGGACAGGCAGGCAGCTTGGGCTTTTCCGGGCTCTCTCTTGGAAACGCTGCCTTTTAAATAAGCACCATATCCCTCTGGCATGACTGCTAAGGGCCATAGCCCAGTGAATTAAGGCTTGAATGACCCAATCACTACTTGCCACTTCTTCTTTGGTCATCTTTCACACACACATACACACACACACACACACACACACACACACACACACACACACACTGTAGTTGGAATCATTGGAATCAGTTCTAAAATCTATGATCATCATAAGATCCCTGGATCACACCCCAGGTACAGTTCTTATCACATCCGGCTTCGAACTCATCTCTTGTACCAGTTCCTCAGAACCATTTGTAGCTTAGCCCATCCTCCCTCTGTAGCACGAACCATGTGCTCATTCTTCTAAAGGCACTTACTTTTAAGTTCCTTAGCTTTAAGATTGTCTGTGCCCATGTATGACGCTGCACACTGAAGTACTCTAACCCCACTAGGATTCCCTGTGTCTATGGAAGAGTCCCAGTTGGGCCCATCACCATTGTCTTCCGTGCAAGCTTTCTTGGAAGTCACCGGCCCATGATGACTTTTCTCTCTGCTCTCCTTGAACATTCCTTTCTGCACTGCATACTTAGCACCTGATGCTATGCTGTCTTCTCCAATTATCTGAACCACGTAGTGCAGGCCTTAAAAACATCCAGAGAAAACACTCATCTATAAATCTCTACCTCATGCATCTGTTTGGTTTGCCTCCCCAGACAGAAAATCCAAGTGTTTATCCTTCAGATGCCAGACACACTCTAGGCATTTCATTGGCACTCCATGCTTCGGAGGAAATAACTTAGTGAAGTCTTAGTATTTTTTGGCATGGATACTTTCTCTTACACTTTTCTAATTCAGGACACAGAAGGAAAGGGTTTTTTCCTCTTAGTTTAAAAGAAGGAAGTTTGAATCATTTCTATACATGAATGATACCAACCAATTTTTGGATAAGGATGCTATAAGAAATGGACACGAGCTATGTGAAGGATTTTCCCAGAACTACCAGAGCTCACCCAGCTCCTCTGCTCGGAGACTTTTCTACTCTGAAGTTCTTATTTGAAGTTTTCTTCATTCAACAAGGATTTCTTTCAAGTTTTACACATGTACGTATGTGCATGTGCACAGGGTGTGGGGGCATGTGTGTATGTAGGGAGATCAGAGGATGTCATTGGATGTCCTGCTTTGTTTCTCTGCCTCTTCCCTAGGGACAGAGTCTCTCACTGAACTTGAAGACAGGCTTGGAGCCAGCAAGCCCCATTAGCCCCCACTCTCCCACATAGGACTGGAATTACAGGCATGTATTACTATAGCCAACTTTTTATGTAGGTACTGGGATTCAAACTCAGGTTCTCATATTTGATTCAACAAGTTTTCTCAGCCACTACCCCGCTTTCCCAGGTCTTCAGGAAAGGCATTTAGCGCAGTGGTTCTTACCCCTGTGTAGTAATAAGGGCGGCAGGGCTGCGTCCCCAACACCCCAGCCGCCTGCTCGGCTAGCTTTTGCCCTGAAATAACAACACACAAACTGTATTCATTTAAGTCACTGCTTGGCCCTTTAGCTCTAGCCCTTACTGGCTAATTCTGATATCCCGATCAACCCATCTCTAATAATCTGTGAGCACCGGTATTACCGGGAAGATTCTAGCCTAAGTCCATCCTGGGTCGGAGCTGGAGCATGGCGTCTCTCTGAGGCGTCTGCTCCGGAGAGGAGAGCTGTGGAGTCTGAGCTCACTTCCTCTTCCTCCCAGCATTCTGTTCTGTTTACTCCTCCCACCTATCTTCTAATCAATGAGGGCCAAGCAGTTTCTTTTTATTTAACCAATGACCTTCCTCCATCACCCCTGAATTCATATCCTGTTTTTTTGAAAAAATAGCTGGACTCCCTGCTCAGATATCTCAATACTTAGTTGGAAGTAGGGCGGAGACACAGAATCCTTTTCCAGAGATTCTTTTAAATGTCATTTTTAATTGAATTGTGTGTGTGTGTGTGTGTGTGTGTGTGTACGCACGCAAACACAAATGTGGATGCAGGTGCCCTTGGAGTTGGGAAGAGAGTTTGGATCACCTGGAGCTGGAGTTCCAGGCAAGTGTGAAGCCCCCAATGTGAAACTGAACTAGGGTCCTTTGCCAGAGCTGAAAGTCCACTAAACCTCTGAGTCCTTTCTCGAACCCTTCTCCTGGCCATTTTAAGTTACATCTATTAAGATCTTAAAAACCAGGGATCCATTTGTTGTGAAGGTGGTTTTAGAACACAAAATATCACCCTACCCTTCAACAGGAGGCACAGCCCAGCATTAAGTTCTTTGTGGTGCTATTTAGAGTAGATTTACTGAGGTTTCCTAGAAGTAATGTCCAAACCTGAACCACCTAGAAACTGGCACAATAGGGATGAATTAGTCAAATAAAAAGAAGAGACGCTGTCCTGGATAAGGGACCCAGAGTGAGGAGAGGGAGAGTGAGGCACTGTCTCAAGCAGCAAATCTGCACAGACGAGCTCTGTCCAGTAGCATACAAGTGGACCCATGAAGGCCTAAGTGACAGTACGCAACCCCCAGCTCTGACAGGTGGACCTTGCTTTTCTTCCTCATTATGGGATGGATGAATGGATAGCAAGCTGAGGAGTGAGTTTTCAAGCCCAGGGAGGAGATACTAACTTCTATGGTGGCTTAGAACCTGAGAAATTATTGCAGGAGACAATGTGAATAATGCTCTATAAAAGATAAAATAAGACATTCTACCCAGGAGCTGGCAGTGGGGGCCTGACAGCAGCAGTTCCTGCAGGTCCCTAGCTCGGCCTGGAAACCTCAGGTGTCAGGGTCTCCAAATGCAGTGCTTGTTGGGGATGCAGCAGGGGATGGAGGGTGAGGCAGGAGGCAGAAGCATCCTTTCAGACTCACTCAGACTACCTGGATGCCAAGGCAGTTAACAGCGGTTGGGTTGTCACGATGAGCTCTCCCACATGCAGAGTGTGCAAATAACACAAGACAGGCTTCGAAGGACATTGAGGTCCCTCATGGGGAGTGCACGATCTGCCAGCACACTTGTGGCTGCCATGCTTCTGAACAGACACACAGACACACACACACACACACACTTCTGAAGGGACAGTTGGCAGAATTATCACAAAGACCCTTCCCCACCCCTAACACATACACACACACACACACACACACACACACACACACACACACACACGGGAGTTAATCAGAAGAGAAAGAGTTTGAAGAGAAAGATGACAGATGCACCAATCTGAATAATGCTGGAATCGCTGGCTGTGCAGACTTGCATGCGCTCACAACCTTGGTCCTGATGGACCATCTGCAGGTGAGACGACATAGGCTCCCACCAGCCTTAGCTCTGCTCTTAGCTGACTCTGTGCCATCTGACATGTCCCCTTATTACTCTGGATCTCACCTCCCTTTTTGAACAATGAAGAAGCCAGACTGTGGTTACCCGAGAACCCTCTCCCTTGCTCTAAATCCAGAATATACACCTTGTCTTCTTGCCCCTGCTGAATCCCAGACAAGTGAGCAGGCACAGCTGGGCACCCTCAGGTCTTCCTGACCTGTGCTCTCAGCCCCCAGGGGCTTGCTGGCCGTCCTCTCACTGGAGGTAATCTCATGCATGAGTTACTGTGCGGCAGCTCCATTACCAGCCACAGCCACCGCGCTGATGAGAAAAAAAAATAAATGTAAGCACCTAATCTGACTGCGCCAATTTATAGCTCAGAATCCGCAGAGCCACTCCCCGCTCCTGCCCCCTGCTCCCCAAGTGCCCACAGTCCTTTGTTTTCTAGGTTCTTCCTGCTCACAACAACATGTACTGCAGGCCCTCACTGCTGTTCCCTCGCACCTTTGCAGTGGGAGAAAGCGAAGCCTCTTCTCAAGGCAGAAGCCAGGGGTGTTTAGAGATGTCCATGTGTGACTACCCAACAGACTGGAAACCATGGCTCCAGCCTTGTGACGGCCCATCCAGCCAGACTGAAAGCCTTTAGCATGCAGTGGTGTTGTCATGTTTTCTGGGTCATTGACATCCCTGGCCAGTTAGCAGAAAGCATTCGCCCTATGTAGATCTGATCTACCTTGTTTGGCATACTCAGAGGAACAACATCAGAATAAGGTAGCTCTTTCTGGAGTAACCCCTATTCTTCTTCCATGTGTCCTGTACACACAGACTGGAGTCTAGATAGAGAGGGGGCATCAGAACAGTAGCGTGTCCCATTGCCTCCTTATGAATGAGAGTTCTGTTTGCAGCCCTGCAAATCCTCCTGGGTCCCCATAAAAGGATAAGTTCTGCTTTCCTTCTGAGCTATAGGATGCTACCAGATTTTCCTGGGAACATAATACCTAGAGGGCGGCTTTGGAAGGGCCTCATCTCACCCCTGTGCTCAGGAGACATGGCACCTCTGGCCTTCCTTCTTCACATCTGGCTTTGTGGCTGAAGCAGGCTGGCAGAGGATAAGCCGCTGGACGGTAATGTTATTGGTGGTGAAGACAGTTCGGGATGCAGACAGAGGACACCAGACACAGCAGTGGTTTGTCTCTGGAGCTCAGAAAAGACAAAGGCATCCCAGGTCTGGGGAGCACACAAAGAAAAGCTCCCTTTCAGCTCCTTCCCCATGGCACAGAAGCCTCTGCATAGCTGAGCTCTGGGACTCAGTAGGACTGCCCTACACCCCTGTGTGCAGGCCCCAGTCCCTGAGTACTATAAACAATGGTGACCTGCTCTCCGCCCTGCCTGTATGGAGTCCTGTGTGGCTGCCCTGCCAGCCAAGAGACCAGAGCTCACCACGGTCAGAGGTCTACAGGCAAGTGAGAATCAGGGCAATTGCCTTGTCTGGGTTCCGTCCTATCTATCTGCACTCACCAGAAATAAGTGTGAAACTCAGCTGCTGAAGACACCAAAGTACAAGGAGAATAAGTGGAGCAAAGTTACAGAAGTAGGACAGGCATGCAGAGCACCCGCTGGGATCCCTGCCTGTCCTAGGTGCATGGTCGGGAGGCTGAGCGTTGGAGGCCCCTGCTCTGGAGGCCCAAATGGAGATGAGCAGTCTCATAATGAAACATCTGTCTCTTCTCTCTTTCTCTTTCCCCCAACTCATCCAATTACCACATCTAACATTATCCATCATCTCGTCTTTGTGGCAGCCAGAATCGAAGAGCAGACGGGGGAAATTAATAATAATTGTGGTGTCACGGTGCGGGATGCAATCAGAATTCAGCATGGAAGCAAATACAAATACAAACAAACCATATTTATTCTTCTGAAACATCGCTCCATCCTCCCTCCCTCCTTCCCCGAAGAGCTGCTGCTGCTGGAGCTCAGGAAAGAGATGAATCAGCGCTAATGTGGGGATTAAGAATTGATTCTGCAGCCCCAGTCTGCTCCTGTGCTGCTATAGAGAGGACTCTAATTGAAATTAGAGCCGGGATTTGGGAGCCTCTGAAGAGACAACTCAAATCCATCAGGGCCCAAGTGGGAAGCAAAGGGAAGGGATCTCTCTCTCTCTCTCTCTCTCTCTCTCTCTCTCTCTCTCTCTCTCTCTCTCCCACACATACCCACTGGAAGGTGGGAAGTCTGAAAACATAAAATGGGAAACGGAACTACTGCAGGAGAAACCGACAAAAGAGGTAACTCATCCACCCTTTGTCTCAACGTGTAAGCAACTCATCAGGGGATCCCCAACCTTCCCTCTCACCCACACTTTGTCTCAACGTGTAAGCAACTCATCAGGGGATCCCCAACCTTCCCTCTGTACCGCTCCAAACCAAATTGTGCTAGTCTCACTTAAGAAGAGTCCCAATAGCCTGCTGGACCTCTGGCTGATGGCCTGTAACCTATGATGGAGGAGCCAGCTGCCGAGGCTAGTGAGGGTAATTCTATCAAAAGTCAGACTCAAGGGCAGAAAATTTGAAACAAAAATAACTGGTTTTGGTTTTAATAAGCACAATGCTACCATTTGCATGCCCTAATATTGTCCTTGCGTTCAATTTGCTTCAGCCTCTGTGCTCCCGGCCCTATTCTGAGGCAGCCACAACACCTGCCAGGTAGGTCCCAGTTTTTGTGCGGGTGTGGTCAGGAGTGAGGCCTGTTGGAAACCTGTCCCTATCTTTATGTCCGTGTTATTTCTGATGATTGACTCAACCTCTCTGAGGATGTCTATGTCAATATTAGTCACCACAGAGGCCTTTTCTGAACACACAAGATACCGTGTGGGACAGCGTTGGGCAAAAGGTAAGGACTCAATGTGGCAGTCCACAGCTTCTACAAAGGCAGATCCCATCCCTGCTAGGAACAGGGACGGGATATAGGCATGCTAAAATAGGGAGAAAGGCTATACCTTGAGCAACAGAGTGAGCGACACTGGCTTAAACATTCTGACGAGTTCTCGTTCTCACTTCCTTCAAAAGCTTCACACTCGTGGCGCCTCTGCCTCCTCCTCTGGCTTCTGAACTGTGAAATGTCTTGCCACCGCTCCTACGAACCAGGACTCAAGGTCTGGTAGGTGGTGCTTTTGCCTACGCACTCATATCTAGAAGAAGGTTGAGGGCCCTGCTAGATTGATTTTCTGCCTAGGATCTGTGTAGCTCCATCTTTTTTTTTAATGATATTCCCCTCTTGCTATATAGTAGCCACTGGAAACAAAGAACTTGCTTGACATAGTGACCTCCTCTGAGTAGGTGCAAAACAGGATAAACCCACTTGCATGTGTATATGCATAGAACATGCTAAAACTTCCTTCCCTCTGGTCTCTGCTACCCAAACCTGCTCCAAGGCAGGGACTACACTAAGACTAGATGGCGCTTAATGGGTGTTGCTAGGTGGTTAGGTGAGGCACCTGTTCAGAACCTTGTACATCCACATCATGGAGCAAGCCATGCCTTCTTCACACCCCTCCATGATCTCCATGATGGCTGAGCTTGCGGGGTGACAGTCATTCTCTCCTAGCAGGGTTGTTAGAGTTCTGGCCTCGCCCTAATCTGATTGCTGATCCATATGGTGAATGATGCTGTCTAGAACTCTGCTATAAATACCTTCTCTGGAACCACAACAGATCTCCCTGTCCCTCTGTTGGTGACTCTCAGCATTGAGTTGGACCTTAGTGATTTTTTTTTTTTTTTGCCAGCCATGATTAAGGATTTTCAGTTTGGATTCCTGCAGCAACTGGGACCTATGCAAATTATGATAGACTTCCTAGGAACACTCTAGAAGACAGTAAGAATGGAGTACCCAAAGTATTTTGAGCTTTGATATTAAATCCTTCGGATTTCACAATCTGTGTTAACTCTGCTGATCCACAAGTCACTGGCATTGGCTATGTTTGCACACAGCAGCTAGAGTTGAGCTGAAACCAAACCCTAAATCCCAGGAATGCTTTGGGCTGCAGGAGGGCTCTGGGCGAGCTATGGAGGGATGCTTTGGGCTGCAGGAGGGCTCTGGGCGAGCTTTGGAGGGAAGTTGTTCTGCTGCATCTGGAAAACATAGTTTCCTTGTAGTCATCCTCCACCTCTGCCTATTATACTCTTTCTATTCCTTCTTACACAATGATTTCTGCGCCTTCGAGGAAGCACTATAGCATAGATGTCTAATTGGGACTATGCATTCCTGTCCCTCATTATCTGTATCTTGACCTGTTGTGGGTTTCTGTGCTAAATTTCCATCTACTGGAAAAGGGAAGTTCTCAGATAGGGTTCAGAGATTTCATGCATTAATCTATAGCAAAACAGTAAGTCATTAGCCATATTTTAAATACTATGCCCATTTATCTGAATAATAGTTGTACATTCTCTTGTAGAGCCTATGAGTTGATTAGCCATGGGTTTCTGGCCCTGATAACTGTACCAAGTATGGGTTTCAACTCATGTGGTAATTCCAATCAGAATGTGGTTGGTTACTCTCACGCCATTCCTGCCACTATTGCACCAGTGGGCATGCCTTCTTGGGCTGGTCATATTGTAGCTTGCAGGTTCCACGGCTGGGTATAACTGATAAGTATTTTATTCCTCTGGTAGTGTGAACAGCACCATCCAGCACTATGAAAAACTAGCCAATAGGAATGATGCTTCCAGGTGAATGCAAGTTTGATTTTCCCGTGTTTTATGAGTCAAGTATGCGGTGTCTTACACTTAGAGGGTTTACAAAAGTAGCAGCAACAACAAAAAGTAAAAAAAGAGACAAAATATTGGGTGAGTGGCTCTTGTAGGAGTTGGGAGATGAATGGATATGATCAAAAATACATTACCTAAAAATTTCAAGTAACCACTAAAAAATGAGTAATAGGAAGCTAGAGAAAAGAAGAAAAGTAGACATTTGGAAGAAGGTAAACAGTTGGGAGGGATGAAAAATGTAAATGCAGAAACTGCTTCCCAATAAAAAATTCTGTGAACCTAGACTTTGGGAAACTACTACAAGGTTGAGCTGTGTTGAGAAAGTTCTGTCAGCATGCAAATGCAGTGAACCACGACTACTTTTAATAGAGTCACCACCAGCCTTGAAAAAAATGTGTTGAAGATCATCTGTTCATTGTTGTTTTTTTTTTTTTTTTTGTGATTCTGTCGATGGAACGTAGGACCTTGCCCATAATAGGCAGATGCTCTTCAAGTGTGTAACCTTATTTTACATAACATCTGAAGTGTAGACAGTTCCCTCTTCATACGGCTTGAGGAACTGGGCCAAGAACGGTGATTTTATAAAGGGAATGTTTTATAGTTCAGAGTTGTTGAAAAACAGGGATGATCTGTAACAATTGCTTGGAAGTTTTAGATCATGAGATTTGTCAATGTAAAACAGAAGTGGGGGGCTCTTTACAAAGAATCAGATAGTAACTTTCAGCACTGCAGACTAGTAAATTTTCCTGTGCACATGTGCGTGTGTACATGTGTCTATGCATGCATGCCCACATGCGCAAGTGTGCTGGAATTTGTGCAGAAATCAGAGAACAACTTTGGGAGTTGGTCCTTGCCTTCCACCTTGTTTAAGACAGGAATTCTTGTTGCTCACTTCTTTTATAACATCTAGGGATTCTCTTGCCTCCACTTTCCATCATTGCATCCTACACAGTTTGGTCCTGGATATCTGATTGGTACAAGAAGGAATAGAGAAAGGACAGACACACATACAGAGTAGCTGTGATTGGGCGGCCATGTTCTCTGCTGGAGACACACCACCAACAGCGAGAACCCAGAGAAATCAATGCGTTTATTTTATACATCTGAACCCAGGAGGCAGCTTGACTACACAACTGAGAAAGGAGAGAGCTCTAACTAGTCTCTGTAGGAGGCCTCTACAGAGGAGCGGTCTCAGCTGTGCTCAACCAGGAAAGGAAAGCTGTGCTTGATGTTTTCTATGCACACTGTCAACGTTTGTATGCAGACCTGAGGAAAGCTTAGCCGAGTCCCGTGAGTCATAGGCAATGAATTCGTTGACATAAGTGTGCTCATGTCAAGAGCACACATTCACTCAGTACACTCCCTACCTATTCACCTGTGGCTTCCTCTGCTCCCCATATCCCACCTTCCTAGTAGGATACACTAGGAGTGTATAGGCATATAAACTATTGCACCTGGCTGTTATAGGCTTCAGAGATCTGAACTTGGGTCATTAGGCTTGTACTGCAAGCACATTGCCCAGTGAGTCATCTGCCAGCCCTGTAAAGTCTTCTGCATGGTCGCTTATTTCTGTCCTTGTAAAGAACAGTTGCCCATAGACAGAAGGCTAATGAGCATCTTGGGAAAAAAAAACTTTATTAAAAGAAGAGTAGGCCACATTTGACTTGAGTTTGCTAACTTTGAAAACAAATTGTGCCTGTAATAATTTATATAATGTTCTCCAAACGCAAATATGGTGGGGTAGTATATATAAATCTCCTCTTGAAACAATTTTTAGTATCTGCCATATCTGCCAGGTCCATCATTTAGGAAAATGAGCAAATCAACTATTTCCTTGTCATTTACATTATTATACCTCTCAACAACTTCCACGTCTCTCCCTCCCACTCCACACTTGGCGACTGCTTACCATATGCCATCTCTGCTGACATACTGAGAATGTGCTTCTCCGTCACCCCCACAAAGACTCTACTCCTGTCTTTGGGACACCACAGAGGCTTCTCTAACTTGGACAATGGCACCCCAGGTTTTTGATCTTCCCCCTTGCACTTTCCTTTCCTTATCCTTGGCCTGAGAGAAAAGTTCTTTTTCTCACATTCATCCGTGTAGATAATGCCCAGTGTGGCCACAGGGAACCAAAGGAACCTCAGAACCTGAACGGGCAGATGTGTAAGTGGGTACTAATGATTATCTTCAGACTCTCGGACTGCTTTATACATACCTCGAGGGTTACAGACACTGCATTAAAGTAAACATCTCACAAGATTAGTACAAAGCACCCTCAGATGCATAAATCTTATTTGAATAATTTTAGAGGGTAGTTAAATATTGTAAGTAATTCAAATGATGATGTTATATTAAAACGTCCACAATAGGGATGGCAATATAAATAGTACATATGAATAATTGATTTGAATTTATGATCATGATTTTGACCACACTGCACTATGATTTCAGATTAATGGAAATATGCATTTCCGCTTCTCTCATGGGAGTGTTTGATGGAAAATTTTGAGACATGCTCTTGGCATGTCCCCCTTTCCTAATTTTGGTGGAAAAAATTAAGCCAATGCAACTTCACCATTTCTCACCCTTCTTCAGGGAACATGTGCACGCCTACCTGTGACCTTCTACAGCACCCACTTCAGCCGGTGGAAAGGCCTCTTTAAGATCACTGCCCTTCCTGCACACCTCTTCTTTTCTCTGTGGCTTTTTTCTTTTTGTTATCCTCAGCCATCCTTCATTTTCCACTCCTTTTCTTCTGGCTTGGCCTCAATCAGCACATTCAAAAACCTTCCATGGAAACTCCTCATTTTATAACATGTCAATTTTTGTCATCCAATCCTTTACTCGTCTTCCTCGACCAGTAGTTCTCTAGAGCACAAGGCCTCCTACCCTTTCTGTTTTTCAATCGAGGGTCAGTTCCTTCTGTCTTTATCATTTTATTGGCATTGTCCCCACTGAGCCCACCCAGTTCACTCTAATTTCTGATCCCTTGGGTCATTCCAAATCTTCTGCTACTGGAGCTGTTAGCATCCCTGTGATGCTGGATCTCTTCTCCTCTCCTTCTGTAAAATACATTTCTTTAACATGAACTTTTGTAATTCTTTATTTCACTCCTATTATTTCTTCTTTTTATTCCCATGTTGGCTCTTTTCATTTGCAGGAAGGGGCATCTATCTTTTAAAGACAAATAAGCAACAGGCTTCTACTTCACTTTCTCCACAAGCCTTCTAGGTGAGCTTAACTGTTGTTTTAATTATCTGCATGAATTATCTATTGTTTTGTAACAAATTTTCCCCAAAGTTAACAGTTCAACACCATAAATATGTATCATCTCACAGTTATGTGGGTCAAGATGTGGAAGGTAGCCTCCTTGAGTGCCTCTGGTTCTATGCCTCAAGTGGTTGTGCCCAAGCTGTCAGACAGAATTCCAATTTCATATTAAAACTCAAATGGAACTAGAGTAGCTCTTCTTTGAAGTTTATTTGCGTGACTATTACAGACCTTAGCTTCTTGCCAAGCGGGTCTTTCTGCAAGGATGCCTCATAGCCTGGAAACTGACTTCCTCTAAGGTGAGTGATCCTAAAGAGACCAATTAGCAGAGAGCCCAAGATGGAAATCACAGTCCTGTCATAATGGTGGAACGAGCTCTCATTACTTCTGCTGAAGTCTAGTCATCAAAGTGAGTCAGTAAATCCAGTCGTGTGTGAGAAGATTGCACAGGTTATGCCTAGCAGAAAATGGGAATCCCTGGCAACTACACAAAAGGTCACCCAGCTTCCTGGCCTGCCCACTGATGGTTCCCAGGGAAATTTCTGTATGGCTGACACATCCCTTGAATTCTACTGTACTTCATGATTGCAGGGCAGATATCTCTATATTGGGCATGTTAAGGATAAAAACACAATTCTTTCAGAATATGCCCTATATCTCCCTTATCTCTAAGTGTGGTCTGAGCACAAACTCAGACATCCTAAGTGGAAACTGAAAAAATGTATTCCTAATCTTTTTATTTTGTTACAAAACAATCAGTTTTCTTTTCTGAATTGTATAATTAAACAACAACAACCCATTTCCCTTTTCTGTTACTTACAAAATTAAGTGGTTTGTGGTGTTTCCCCTGAGCTAGAACATCAAATCCAAGGCACCCAGTCAAGTGCCCAGCAGACACAAGGAATGTGATGGACTAAAGACGAAGTGCCAAGGCCACAGGTGGTCACAGCCCCGAGTGCTGACAACTGCAATGCACTTTCAAGGGCAATGTCACTGATGCTGTAGCTGTTGTCAATAGGGGTGACAATGATGACAGTGTTTCCAATGCAGATGCGTTGCGCAGCCTGGATAATAATATGCAAGGTGCATTCTCCATCATGGATGCAAACAAGTTTCCTGCGTCTACGGAGCATTTCAGGCCCTGTCAGAGATGCCAAAATCTCGGGTTCCAATGCCACATGTCATCATCTCCGCTCCTGCACCTGGATGCTCAGTTAAGGCTCATCCTCAAAATAAACTCTGTTTGTGAATGAGGAAATCATCACGGGATAATTGGAGCTGCCGAAGAGCATGGGATGTCATTCTAACTGAATACCATGCTGAAGCTCGCTTCTGTGATCTAAGAAGCCCTACATCTAATCCATGCTTTCACGCGGACACCAGCCCTCCAGATACATCTTCTCCCTTGTCCTGAAAGGAGACTCTCACCTCCTCAGGGGTGAATAGACTGTGTCCTCTCCATCTCCACCAGCCCTAGCACAGCAGAGAGAGCCACGCGGGAAAGGCTGCAAGACAGATAGCCTCGCCCAGCAGCAGGAGCAGCAGCCAGCCAGCCCTATTCCCGTCTGTGAATTCAATGGACTTCCAAATGCAAACAGATCGTCGGTGCCTTAGGACAAATTTAGCTGTGGCTGGGCTACATCATGGATGGTTGCTAGCATGAAAATTCATTCATATGAGTTTGGAATATAATACCTGACACAAGATATATCGTGGCTGCCATGCTCCAATCCCAGATAAGGACACAGCAGTAACAGATGGAGGAACAAGGCACTTATCTTGTTAGTTGATGGATTTATCTTTTTTTCGCCTTCCCTACATATTCCATAGCGTTTAGTGAGTGGTGGTTTTTACCAGGCAGCATATGGAGAGTGAATGGATTTCTTTCCTCCTGCCTTAATTCAATAAGAACCAGAGTGGAGGATAAACGGTTTCTTGTGCTCGAAAAATTTCCGAACAGTCAAGAAAATGTCAAATTGCCTTTTCTTTCTTGTGGTTGGGATCTCAGTTCTGGGGAGCATTCTTTCCTCAGAGGGAATAAAAGACGGGGTGCTTTACATGATTAAGGTAATGGTATCTCCAAGGATCTCTGGGGTTTGGGCTGGGGACATCAGAGAGGTACACATGTAGGAAGAAAGACAAATCCATGTGGTCAGAATAATTCCAGACATGACTCATCGTGGCCTGATGGATGTGTTCACTGGCAGGTTTTCCCAAGATCCCTCTAAAATAACAGCAAAGGTAAAAGGGATACAGAAAAAAAAAATAAGAGAAGATTCTACCAGATAAAACAAGTTGACAGAACTGTAAGGCAGGAATTGATGAATGACCCATAACAATCCATAAAACAGAGAAAGTTCAGCCCAAAATGCCAGCAGACATGCAAGCAACTGACTTGGACTCAAACCTAAAACCTCAGACAGATTCAAGCCTGTCTGTAATTGTATGGAAGCTGAGGGAAGGTAGAACAGAAAGAAGACAGTGGAAAACATTCATGAGGAAAAGTTCTAATTGACTCTTCTCTTTACTGGACCCAGACTGCTGTCCTGGTGAAATACAGGAAGCTCATTTTCATGAACAATGACATTGAAAAATGTGGTCCCTGAACTAGCATCCATATTGTCTAAGAGCATGTCTGAGATAGAAGTTTATTAGGAAGTCTGCATGGGATTGGTTTCTCAAGCTCCCCAGGATACAGAAAGAGCCACTGGGGACAGCTGAAGCAGAGTTAGACAGGATGGATTTAAGCGGCTTCTAAGAGTCTTCTCTAGACAAAGGTAGGCACAAGAGCAGGTAAACAGCAGTTGGCTTCAAGGCAACCCTGGACCACATAGTGAATTCCACGCCTGCAAGGACTGCATGGTAACATCTTTTCTCCAAAAGCAAGCAGACGAGAAACAGCCGACAACAAAGTCATTGACACTTGAGAGTTATACAACAAAATGCCTGGTTTAACCCAATCAGCTCTCAGTTGTCCTGTGTTTGCGTCTGTCTCAAAAGCTTGCTTCTCTCCTAGTGCTCAGCCCATTCTGCAAATGCGACAGTTATTTGCTGTTAGGGGCCTATGATGGCCTTAGATTATGGACAGTTGGTCACCCAGTGCTAGTAAACCATAAGGGATATACAGGATGTCTGTCCCAAACTCTTCTTACAGCATCAACTGTGGCAGGTCCCTCCTGAATGGAATTGAGTGGCGGCTGGACCTTCCTGTTGCTAAAGGTAAGCCTGAACTCAGGATAGAAGACAGGGGTCTTGGAAATGCAAAGGCTGACTCTTCTTTTTCAGGAAGATGCAAACATCTACTCATTCAATACTCGGTCAATGCCCAAATAAGGATCATTGAATTATAAGATTGTTTACTCCTTGGTATTTTGTTTCCTAGACATTGTTCGTAGTTCCTTCCTCCACTACTCAAACAGGAATTTGTGGGTGTGGACGAGGGTTGTTGTCAAACTTGGGGTTCATGGCAGATGTAGGGACAGAATAGGGGGAATGTAGAGTACAGGGAGGGGAACCAGAGAAGGAGAATAGGGAGTTGTGGGGTGTGGTTCTTTGCTGGACTCCGGGTAAATAAGGCTCTGTTTCAATATGGAAGCTCCTGGTGTCTGGGGTAGAGGAGTGGGGACAGTAAGCCTTTCCCAGTGACAGCTCTATCAGGCTCTGAGTAGCCTGGAAAGGCTCATGTCTTTAGTTTGAAATGGCCACCGTAACTAAGACTATACACATCACTGGTGATTCTATCTAACGAAGCAATTGTCTATTGAGTTAACGAGTGGGGATGAGTTACACTCCTGCTGCTGGGGCTATTTCAGGGAGGAGGATTCCTGCTACACAAAGGTCCAGGCCTAAGAAAAGAGAGAGAAACAGTCACTGACCCAGGGACTTTGGATCCAAATGGTGGAGACAGGAATCTGCTTAAGGACTTGGGAATCTCAGACATGTGCCTAGTGGTTTTATTTTATCTTGTTTGTTTATTTTCCCACCCACCAATCCTAGCATATATATATATAGGATCGGGGGAGGGCAGTGTGGTCTGAAATATCAAGGGCTTGGTACATTATCCCCTACAGCAGCCCTCACAATGCTCGATGAATCAGGCATCCTTTTTGCTTTTCTCTCCCTGCTACTATCGAATTGATGTCCCAATCAGAGCCCCACACCCCTGCAGAGTGATTCTCAGGAGAGAACTACAATCCTGAGCTGGGCTGAGGGGTGGCTATAAAAACAGACAGGTACCACTGATAAACAGCAATAGGCAAACATAATCAAGACGGGCGAGTTTGCAGGTCTCTGCGACACTGCACTGAGCAGCTGCAAACCAAGCCAATATGAATCACCACAGATCTCTCCCTGTGGCTTGCGGGAGATTGCGGTGCCTTTGGAACAGCAATGCAGAGTGGAGAAAACACAGACTTGGATCCAGCAACAGGTTGGGGGGACCTTGCGGAGATGGACTACTAAGGTGGCAGCCTGCAGCACCCTGCAGGGAGATAGCATTCTGCGGAAGCAGATAATTTAGGATGGATGACCCAGAGAAGCTGCTCTAGCCCTTGGGGAGCTTCAAACCCAGAGGACAGGCAGGGCCCACTGTGGGGATCATGGTACCTGCCATCTCCATTTGAGCATTGTGATGAGGGACAGGACAGGAAGAGGGTTTGGGAAGACCCGTTTAGTGTGATATATGTGATGCAACTCTTGGGTTGAATCTGCCACCCCTCTGTGTGATCAGTCTCCATCTCTTCCCGCTGTCACTCTCAAATCACTTGAGGCCTCTTCTCATTTTCCTGACCACAGCTGTCCCTGGCACAGGGTGGCCTGGAAGGAAAGCTTGCAGCATTCAGTCCTCTCCGAGCACTAATGGACTTGGCTACACACAGGAGGTAAATCCTCTCATCTGCTTGGGTCTCAGGTGTCCTGCCACTTCCACGGTCCCCTGGTCCCCCTAGCTCAGGCTTCCCATTGTCCATTCAGTCTGGGCTCTTCCTGCCGCCCATCCTTCACCACTCCCTTTTCTAGCACTCCTTGTAAGACTAAGTCCTCCTCATAGTTTGTATTTTAATAGCATTTCCTCAAGTCAGTTCCACACCCTCACACACAGTTGGAGACCCTCATATGTTCTCCCGGCACACTGTATTTTTGCCTTATTGCAATTAGCACAGTCTTAATTAAATAATCCCTTATGGCTGAGCCCTGCTAATCCACAGTCTCTCTGAGTGAGCTCAGCTGGATCTGCTGCATTCTCAGCACCTAACGCTGTGACAGGCACCCCACAGTACGTATTTAATGAAGGGGAAAAAGACCAAAAAATACCACTTGGGCATGACTTATGGGCTAATTCTATATTAGATACCAGGGCCCTATTGAATATGATAGGTCCGTATTCTGAGGAGGCTCAACTAATATTTAGGGACAGACTGAGATGTAAACCAACAATTGCAGTATCAGTGCTGTCATGGAGGTGAGGGCATGGTACCTGGGGACCCATCAAAAGGAAATGCAAGCTATTTCAGGAGAGCGGGAGAGGTTTATGGTATGAATTTATAATTGCATTATAAATCCTCCTGAACATGGACATTAGTGCAGTACTGTGCAAATAGAAAATCCTGGTGATACGGAGACCAGGGCAAATGCATGCTTAATCATTTGTTTACATGAGAGACCCCGAGTTCAGCGTGTTCAAATAGCATGCGTGGAAACATCAGAGACATTGATCTAAGCAGTTTTAGCATTCACCAATATTTTCATTGGCGCTAATATTCCTGTGTGCCACACAGTTATTTATTTTGTGTCATTTCATGTCATTGTTATTCATATTTTTCTATAATCATCGTTATCATCAGTATCACGGATGATTACTCTAACAGTCATGGCATCCAAATCTAGGCCCACAAATAGCTCTGCAAAGGCTTAGGACAGTCCCTGAGTCCTTACAGCCTGTGCATTGGGTGTCTCGTTTTGTTTTACAAAGAGAAAACCCAAACCCAGGTTTGCCAGCGTTCGAGACCTGGGCATCTAGCTCTCTCATGCTCTTTGCATACTCTCCCAAGTAGGTTGCTTTAGTTCCTTGGTCATCTCTTTATTACACAGCTTGGAAAATCAGAGTCTTTGTCTCCAGTGGTCATTATCACCATCCTCTCCCATCGGTTCCTTACAAAGCAGGCGTTGTTGGGGAGGAAATCTATGAAATGCTATCTCCTGGGAAGGACACAGCCATTTCCATCACAAACAACAACTTCAGTTGTGTGCTCCACCAGGGTGCACCAAACAGGGCCTGGCCACGGTCAGTCTTGGCTCAGAGAGGAGCGTACCCACTTGATGGTGATCCCAGCAAGCTCAGGTGTCTGTTCCCCCACCCATAGTCACAAAAGGGTGACCCCCCCCAGTAAACTCGCTGGGCCACAAAACAAAGCAAAACGATATGGGTGCTGTAAACTAACTAATAGGGAGGAGTGTTGCAGGTGATGGAGAAGGGAGGAGCGTAAGAAAGCATGCGTGGCTGGTGAAAATAATTAGAATGCATTATGGACATATATAAAATTGTCAGCTAAAAAATTTAATGAGTAAAAAAAAAATCAGGAACTAAGAATTACCAGCTTTTGTGTCTCAAGTGAGAGGACCTTTGGACAGAATTATACAATGACCTCACCTTACCCATAATCCCACTTTCCACAGCCTCAGTTACCATGAGTAAACAACTACAAAATATCAAATAGATAAAATAAATAATCCCTACATTTTAAATTGCCTAATGGCCCAACAACTGCGTTTTTCAGTGTTTCAGTAAATGATGGAAATTATGCCTTTGTCCACTGTACCCATGCTGTGTGTGTTGCCTGCCCATACTATTCACTAGACTCAGTAGTACCCTGGTTACCGATGGACCACAGCTGTATCATGCAGTGACCTAGAGCCACATTATGATGCCTGCCCTGTTTACCTCACCATACCTCATCTTATCCATGGACACTGTATCACCGCACATCAAGAGAAGAATGAGCACAGCATATGTGAAGGCTTGAATCAGAAAGATCTTACATAGGGACACACTTGATGCCCCACCAATGTTGTTTGGGGAGGTTATGGGGCCTCTAAGATGGATAGCCTTGGTGGAGGATGTACAGCACTTGGGGCAGGTTTTGAGGGTTTACAACCTTACCTCATTCCCTGTTCTCTCTTTCCACTTCCTGTGTGTGGATAAAGTGTGACCAGCCTGCTTCCTGCTCCTGCTACTAAACCATGATCTCCCTGATATTATAGAATCTCCCCCTGGAACCATAAACCAGAAAAAAACTGCTCCTTAAGTTATTTTAGTCACAGTAACAGAAACAGGAAAGTAACTAATGTAGCAATAATAAGACATTTTGCGGAAGTAAAATACACATAAATTCATTATAACATATTAGCACAACTATTCTACTTTATTTCCGCTATTGTTAAACTCTTTCTCTACTTAATTTATAAATTAAACTATATAATAGGCATATATACATCATGGGGGAGGGAAACAGCATATGTAGGAGTCAATAAAATCCATGGTTTCTGGAGTTTGCTAGAAGTCTTAGAAAGTATGGAATGGAGACGTGTATGAGAAGTTAAGAGGCAATACCACTCTTTCAGAGGACCCCAGTTCAATTCCCAGCACCCATGCCTGCTGGCTCACATTCATCTGAACCTCCAGCTCCAGTAGATCTGATGCCCTCTTCTGGCCCCTTCAGGCATCTGGACTCATGTGAACGTACCCACACATAGACAAACATACACACACATAATTAAAAATAAAATGAAATCTTTAGAAAGTAATGTATAAAAATGTACCTCCTGGAGATAAGGGAAATTACTGCATAACTTTATAATTTATGATAAAATTATTTCAGGTACAAATATTTATTTTTTCATTGGATGAAGATTTATTAATACTCTACAAATTGTGCTAGAGGGTAAGATTATAGAATAAATTTCTGTCTGTTCTTTCAAGTCTGGGAATTAAAGACACATGTATCATGACACAGTATGAGATATGAGAGACACAGGGATTCCATGACCAGCTCCACCTAAGATAATAAAGGTTATTTCATAAAGCAGCTACAGTCTAAACAAGTCTTTGAGGCTGAGGCATTGAAGGCATGGGAGAAAGAAAGGCTGGCACAGTGGAGATTTATAGATCAATCAAGGCACTAAGTTGAGCACGCGAATTCAGAGGATGTAAAAACAAAATGGAAGAAAAGTGACTTAGACTTGAGGAGTTGTAGACCTGGAAATGGAGATGCAGCGAGGTCATGGTCTCCCCACGAAGCTAAGAAGTTTGAATTTAAACTGAATTAAAAACTGAACAAAGAGAAGAGTGAAGGATATATCACACATTCCAGCGTGGGCTACGAGGTGAATGACATGTCTTTGATGAAACAGATGAGAACTTGGCAAAAATGGTTTTCTACATATTGAGTTTAATAAACTTGTGAGACATTCCAGTGAATCTAATTGGTTGAGAGCTAGAAATATGAGCCTAGATCACTGGGAAGGGCCTGGCTAAAGAAGCAAAGTTCAGAGTCGGCTGTGTAAAAATGAGAGAAGTTCATGGGAATAGAGAAAACCCTCAGATGCAGTATATGCAGAGATGTGAAGGGAAGTCACGGATAAAACTTCAATGAGCATTGATTCGAAGTCTGTAAGAGAAAAGAAGAGCAGGAAGTGCAGGCCCGGGGCAGACGGCAAGGACACAGTGACCATTTCAAGATCAGCACACACTTTAGGAAGGGCCCATCTTGTTAATGCCCCCCCCCCCGCCAAAGACATCACACTAAAAGAATAATGAAGAGATTCATGGCTAGTAATGCCATGGTTGAACTTGTTAGAGGTTGTGGTCAGGGACTACAGTGGACTGAGAAATACATAATTCAGGTGTGAGAGACTCTTTTAGGATGTTTAACTTTGAAGGAGAGCGATAGAGGATGTGGTCAGAAAATGGAGATGGGCAGGTAGCATGAAGGTGAGGCCCCACCCTGCTTATTGTGCGATGATTTCCAACTGCACTTTAGAAGACTTTATGTTTAACAGCTCACTGAGGTCCATATGGTCCTTAGGGTCTCATTAACAGATATGTATTGGTTAGTACTCTTTCTTGGCTTTGGATCTGGAAAGAGAAAGAGTTTATACCTTTTAAGATAATCTAACTTGTCTATTAGCATTTGTTCATTGTAAATGGCAAAAGGTCCACATGTTCAAGAGTCACAGGTCTTCATCTGGTTTGTTTTAGGGAAGGAAATGGTTTGAATACAAAGCCACAGGCTCTTGTGTTGGAATTGTGATTTCAGTTGGGAACACTAGTTATAATGGTTCTAGAAACTTTAGGAAATGGAAGCTGACTAGAGGAATGGATTGCCGGGGGCAAATCTTTGGGGGTATCTCAACTCTTGCCATCCTGTTTCTTTCTCACCTTCCTGTCTCTCTGGAAACAAACACCAGCTTCCACCAACTAGTCCTATCGGCCTAACTTCTTTCCAGGCATTTATGGCCAAGTGAGCGTGGAATGAACCTTTGAGGTCATACACCAGAAGAAATCTTTCCTCTGTTTGGCCGAGTATTACAGTGACAATGATGGAAAAGTAATTTATACAGCAATTGATTGTCCTCTCAAACAATTCTCCCAACAACAACAACAAACCCAAATAGAGACCTTGACCTCTCAGGCACTGGGCTTCTGCTTTAGGATGGGATACCAGAGGAGGCAGTACATGTAGTTAGTTTATTCAAGGTCAGTCTCTTTCTCCTGTCTAGCAAGACCCTAACAACCAGGCCTGCTGCCCTCCTCCTCCTCCTCTACCTCTGAAGGTCAAAGGGGTAAAGACTAACTCGAGGGAAGATAATAGAGTAACAGAGCCTCATAAAGGGAAAATCCAAGACTGGAGGCAAAGCCCTGCTGGCCAGAATAAGTGCTTCTGTTGATATGGTGAAGAACAATGTTGACCCTGTGAACTCAATTTGCTCCTCTGCTTTACACTTAAAAAATCTTCCAGTTCTTCCTCTGTCTTTTGTACCCCCTTGAAAGCCCGGTGGCCACGGCCCTCTGCAGCCTGCTTCCTGCCTACTAATTCAGTTGGTGAGCAAGGAGGCCGAGCTCTGACAGGTGGCCCTTCCGACAGAGGGAGAATGGATATCAGGGTCTCTTGGCCTTTGGGGCCCAGCCTGGGCTGATTTCATTTCAGATTAAGAGCTACCAAAATGCAGCAATCGATAACTCAGCTCTTTTGTTTGCTTGTTTTTTTCAAGTCCCCAAAGAGATTAGATCTGATTTTGCAGACCTTTAGCAAATTTAATTGTTCTTTATTCACAGTGGCTCAATACAACTCCTTAGAAGCTGGGAACAGACAAAATCTCCCCTTGCATGTTGCATTCCTGGGAACTGAAATGCTGGGGTTCCTCAGGTGTGCGAGGAAGACAGGATCTTACACAGTGGGAATACAGGGTTTCTTGAACCTCCTCGCCACAACACACTTCCTTCCTACACAACCTGGAACGGGAGTTCAGTCCTTACCCACAGCACACAGAGAAAAGACAGGGAATTAAAAACTCCCACACTCACGTCTAAAATGATACCTCACACACGGATTGTAGCTTTAAGTGTCTTCAAGGAGGTTACAAAGACCCTGAAGGGAGAGGTGACCTCATAACCAAATCAGGGCAAGAAGACCTTGGCCAGGTCTCCTCAGGTTCTCAGTGACATCTTCCAAGAGGGGACACCTACAATGCACAAGCAGTCATGGCCACTAGTCACAAATGTCACAGAATGTCCCCACTATTATTAGCCCTGAGATCCACACAGTGAGAATCCAAACTTCTTATCTTGCCACCTTGCTCAACACAGCTTTAGCTGCTCAGGAAGATACCAATTGCAAATAACTTCACTTGTTCCTTCCAAGAACTTCCTTAAATGATTTACTAATCTATCAATAAGAGACATAAAAGGCCATTTTCTACCTCAGGACTCTATACATCCCCATCCCTACCCTTGTGGAACCTACTCAGCCATCCCCAGCTCCTGTAATGAAAGATATCCCTCAAAATCTCAGTAAGGGTCCAACTTTGTCCTTCTCTGAGAAAGTGCCAATTCAGGAGCAAACTATGAGCTTGACTGTGTTTCCTACATGTTGTTGCAGTGAATTTGGAGACAAGTCTGTATTCGACCCTGGCTTCTGGGTAGCATTTGAACTTTCTGGCCCCCTAATGACTAGATTCTTCACCAAGTTTTGGGGATGTGTGTAGATGTAAGTCACAAAACAATCCCACACCTTTTTGGAATTACGATTAATTAAAGGGTTATTTATTTAAGGGGAAATCTAACAGATTACTGTCCTAGACAACAGTCCTCTGCGCGACCAGGAACAAAGTCTACTAGTTGGAACCAGAGCCGGAAGCAAGAGAGCTAGAGCAATGTTACTACTGTTTTTTAAATTAAGAGACCACGACCAAGTGGGCTGGTATCTTAAAGGCTATTGGCTGAAGGAGTGGAAAAAGCTCCCGCAGCAGATGTTAATATATAGCATTTCCATTAGTGTATTTGGGCCTTAATGTCAGAAAGGTGTTATTGATTAGAACATCTGACCTTGAAAAGTTTAGGCTGATGGACAAGAACTTCAACAAGGTACTATGAAAACTGAGGTCTTTCTCTTCATGGGATTCACTCAATTTAGATTATCTCTCAATCTATTATTGAAACAAATGGTCCCTGAGGTATCAAATATTCTTATTTTAACATTAGGAGACCCGAGTCTCTGAAGGGTTAAGTGGTTTACCCGGGTGTGAAGCCAGGAGATACTAGACTTACAAAAATTCAAGTTTTACCCCTTTTAATCCCACGGTAGCACGAAAGCACTCTTTGGCTTGGCAAGATGGACATGGAAGAATAAAGGGCTAAAAGATGAACTAACTGAATTATTATCAGCTGCACAGTGAATTATCAGCATGCCCCTGCTGAGGAAAGCTGGGTGTTTCACAGCTACTTGGATACCACAGCCATCTCTCTGAAAAGACTGGAGTAAGATGCCTGACTCAGACTGCCTGCCTGTCAAATGGGCCCAAGTGGATTCATGGCTGAGAAGCTGAAAATTCCATCTAGCGAAGCCTTTGCAAGTCAGTGGAAGGAGGGGAGAGAGTAGGCAGTGTCCCCAGTGAGACAAGGGTGGTGATGTGCTCATGGCAGGCTCTACCCAGGCAGACATGCAAATACCTTAGCGGGTCACCAGGATCCAGCGGCATTCCCATCTGTTAGCTGCTCTTTTTCCCTTTCATTAAAACGAGCAGAAATTCTTCCCATTCTGCATTAGTGCTTGATGTAATGGCGCACAGCATTTTTCATTTATCACCCTAGCAGCAGTCAAAGGAACTCCTAATAATGTAATACAGGAGCAAAGCCATTAGAGTTCATTTGCAAGGCAACTTTAAGCTTGCTCTCCATCCTGAGTATGAAATGGGAGTCAGTGGTAGGGCTGTTTCCAATCCAGCTGACCCGTTAGGTATCACAAACCCTCTCTCCCTGGGGAGGAGCAGGTACAAGCACAGGTCCGCTTGTGGATGATGTCTGCTGGGCTGCAGCATCTCACCACCATCTCACTGGAGGAACTTGAACCCTGCCTGACCCTGCTTCCAAAAGAGGAACTGAGGCACCACATCCTGACAGTAGTAGACAGAGCTAGATACTTAATGGCCTGGAATGAAGTCCGGGGCGGCTGACGGCAGAAGACTTGCCATTTTTGAGGACTTTGGGTTGACAGTGAATGGATTTATGTTTTCTGGTTGCATCTTCCCAGTCAACTTCGAACTTAGGAAATCCAAGGAATTTGGAGGTCTGAGTCTTTCCTGTGAATAACCTTTCTTTCAGATTGGAATGGCAGAATAGGAAAGGCATAGAATATGGAGCCTACAGAGAACAGTGTGATTTAATTCTCAATCTGATATCAACTTTACAAAGATGACCTTGTGCAATCTTAATTTCTCTAAATTTCACTTTTCCCATTTAAAAAAAAATGGGGCAATAGTTCCTATCTTCTGGAGTTATTTTAAAGAATACACAGAGTGATCCGAAGCAATAGCTCACACTATAATGTGTACCTGTATCCCCTGAAGATCTTGCTGTAATGTTGAAATTTGTTCAGTTCCCAGGTGAGGCTCAAGAGAATGTGTCCCCTGTGGTGGAACCCCTGATACTGCGGGTGGCACGTTTTTGTATAGCAAAGATGTATTGCAACACATACAATGCCGGGTGCGTGGTCGATGCCAGCAAATGTAAATCTTGTTATTGGCCATATGCTGTTCGCCAACCTCCCCTTGCACCATTCTGAATTGTAAAGGAGATAACCTCTGATCTTAAGGCAAGGAGTCCTTTGATAGTCAACAATTACTTAAAATATAGGAGAGGTAAATTTCTCATGTAAACTGTATCAAATAAGCAAATGGTTTTAAGAAGTAAGAGGAAGAGTAAAATTAGCCATCTGCAATGACTTCCTGTACGCTGACGTCTTGATTTATACTGGGATACACTGCTTAGAAGGAGAAGCTGAGAGGGTTCTGATGAAATTTCCTCCCTAGGTGTTTAGCCAGAGGCTCTCAGGCTCTCTGCAGCCAGGATGAGAGGGCATGTGTCAACTGACATTGGGAGATGCTTACTGTGGTGATGTTTGTGAGATTTACCAGAGAAGTTTATCTTGAAGCAAGTATCAGAAAGTCCTCCCAGCTTCTGACATTCTACTTAATTTGTGCCTAATGAGAAACTAATGGTTTTCTTATAGACTCGGGCATGTGACAGCCATTTTTAATCTAACACTAATTTCAGAGCACCTAGTTCCAGTGGTACCATCCCATAGTTTTAAAAGCCAAAGGAAACTGACAGCTTGATGATGCCAGACGAACCATTCTTTCCCCAGCGTTTGCAAGTAAGAAATATTCCTGTCCCTCTCTTCACATTTTGATCAGTTTAATTCCCGTTCTCCCGTGGGAGATCTTGGCATAGAAAGAAGGCATGACACATTGTGAAGTTGTTAAGAACTTTGCTTTCTGAAGCAAGTGAGCCAGCCTTCAAATCCCAGCTCAGATCTTACTCTATAACCTTGAGCAAGCTCACACACCTTGCCAATTTTCATTTAGGCCTTCATTTTTCTAAGAGTTTGGTTCTCATCTATGATTATTTAGCAACTGTCTAGGGGTGAAAGGGACTATGGGAAAGTGTAAGGAAGCAGGGAATGGGGGTAATACATTCAACATATCATATTACCTTTATGAAAACATACCAGTGCAAGGTAGTACCAGGTACAGTGAGTATACACAATGAGAAAAATTAAATATTTTCAAAACTGATTTTACAATGGCTCTTTCACAGGGGTTGTGGTAGAGATTAACTAAGGTCCTGTCTGTGAAGCCTGGAAGATCACTCCTGGCACATGCTAATTCTAATAAATACATTTATTGATGATGTTAGTAGAGCTCTCAGAGGTCAAGACAGCCAGAGCTTAAATTCCATATTCACTGTTCCCCTGCTGAAAGTCCTCCCCAAGTGTCTCACATACTGAGGATGATTATGAAACCTACATTGGAAGCCTGTTGTGAACGCTGAGAACTTTGTTTTCAGACCTTGGCATCATGTGTGTATTGTTTTATGTATGCATGCACAATGTGTTAGAGTTTGTTGTTATTTTTGTTACTTTCACCATCTTACAGGTGAAGAACCACTTAGGGCTGATGGCCTAGGTACCCCCAAGTTCAGATGTTGGAGTCCTAATCTTTGATATTTCTGACTATGACTATTTGGAGGTAGATCTTTAGAAGGAGTGACTGAGTCAAAATGAGAACATTAAGTGCAATCTGCCTGGAGTCTTTATGAGAACAAGGAAGTTGGACAGAGTCCACAACCCACGTGGTATGCCATGAGTGCTCAGCCACATCGTATCTTTGTGAAAGATGCACGGAGAGCAGGCTTAGAAGAAACACAAAACTGTGGAGAGTGATCTTGGACCTCCAAACCTGAGAACTGTGAAAGTACATTTCTATTGTTGAAAACACCACACCCAGACGTGGGGATTTTGCAGTGGCAGCCAGAGCTAAGGAAGACAAGTGGGTGACATCCTTGTTGTCCTCGGCCACTGTGCCGAAGGAATGGAGAGCTGCAATTCCTCTAAGTGTTGACTGTGGAAGGCCATAGCTGGCAAAAAGTCTTCAACCCCAGGGTCAAAAGCATAGAATGAATCCACAGGGCTAGGTAGGTACAATGTGAGCAATCACAGGAACGAAAGGAAGGGACACTTGTGGGGAACCTTCCTCATCTGGATTGGACAGAACATGAGGTCAACAGTAAAAAGGTCTTTTGGGAGAATATATACACTCAGACATGAGTAACAGACATCTAAATAGAGGATTTGGAAAAAGACAAAGGGGGAGGAAACAGAATGGACCAAGACACATCCTCAGTTCTGAGATATTTGGCAAGGAATTCTCAGATGTGACTGTTTTCATATGTTACAGGTAGCTCTCAAAATCACTTATCAGAATCCCATGGTCTCTTTCTTCTATTAAAGGAGCACACTTTTCCCTGATGTCATCAGAACAAAGCAGGCAGGCGCTATACCAAGTCAGCTACATAGCAGCCAACGTATGGGGCTCAGATCTGAACACAGAATTCCCTGGATCGTTTGCTTCACTGACTCATCAGCTTATGGTCTTGACCATTGCCCATTCACAGGACACCTGAACAGTTAAAAAAAAACTCTCTGGGGAGCTTTTAAATCTCAGTTATTATGGAAGCAAAATGAACTTATAGGCACAGCCCTTATTAGTAAGGCAGTCACCATAACAAACTTAGCAGAAAAAGGATTTCCTTGTCTGTGTTCATAAGGAGAAAAAAATAGCTAAGCTTCAATAATCACAGTGCTAAGTGTGCATCTCCGAGGTAGACAGTTCTTAGTGACAATAGCTTGGTCCACCCTGGCTTCTTTAAATTTGAAGGGCAGCTTGGGAACCTGAACCAGGAACAACGCCGGAGACAGTTCCGAGAAAGTGAGTCTTGACCCATGTCACCCCTGTCATCTTTTCCTCCCGTCCTTAGGGCACCATGAGGAACTGCACATGCAATGGCTTCTATAAATGAGCTTTAATTAAGCCCCTGCTCCTGGAGTCTATCTGGAGGGCTACCACATCATTAGTCTTGGTTCCAAAGATTCTGTGTGGAGAGAAGGTCAGAGACTCATCTAGGGCCTTTAGCCCTTATCTGGTACCTTCCTGTCCTCTAGGCAGGGCCACATGTTGGCTGACCCACCAGGGAAGAGCCATCAAGTGGATAGGATTCCGAGTCTTTAGGAGATACCACTGCCTTCTCCTCCACTGACAAATTCTATCTGCTTCACAGGGGGAAAGAAAGCAGCTCAAGGATGTGGTGAGCCAGGACAAGCAGCAGGTAAGTCATCCTGGCCAAGAGGAGTAACTACAGATCTTCATGGCGGAGACCCCTACAGATATGGAATTACTTAGGGTAATGGTTCTCAACCTGAGGATCATGACCCCCCCCCCAACCCTGGGGTAACATAGCAGATATCCTGCATCTCAGATATTTATGTTACAATTCACAATAGTAGCAAAATTACAGTTATGAAGTAGCAACAAAAAAAATCTTATCGTTGGAGGTGTCACCACAACAAGAGAAACTGTATTAAAGGGTCACAACATGAGGAAGGTTGAGAACCACAGAATTAGGGAAGATTCTTGGTCTTGGTACACTCTTGCTTCCTTTTCCTACTTCAAGGCCACCTCACTAAAACTCTACTTTATGTATAGCAATGCAATCTACACATTAAATAGCACTATAATAGAAGGATTTGTTTTAGTTTTAAATAGAAAAATAAGAGAAAAGATTTAGGTTAGAAAAATCTCTCCCCTGAGAACATTTTTTGCCTCACTTTTTTTCTAAGTGGGTCAATGCAAAGAAAAAAAATATATTCAGTGACTAGTTGTGTCTAGTTCCCACTGCACTAATGGTCCATGGAATTAAAAAGAAAGTCCAGCTTTCACAATCACTGCCTCAAAGGGATAACACATGTTGGATTCTTTTAGAATGCAAAAAATGGTTCTTGCTACTTCAATACACAGAAAGTTCAATTTGCGTATTCACTAGGAAAAGAAATATCATGGAGTTGATACCAGAAAACAAAATAGCTTTACATCCCTTTTCATGACAAATAGAGAAAAATTGAAAGAAAAAAAGGCCATCTCAGGATCCTCATGATCTCCAGATTCAGAAGGACAGATGCTTTGCTGTCTCAGAATGGAACTAGATAAGAAGTAGCCGGGGGTGAGTTGCTCAGAGAAAGGCCGTCATGGCCAGTGTGGAGGATGCTCTAGTGATGGCCAGCATGGAGCAGAGCAAGCTCAGAATCGCCGAGGGCCACCAGACAAGACATTTGCCACCAAGGGCTCACTTGTCCTCAAAAGCTGTAATTCTCACCATTGTTCCTCGTGTTTACTAAAATTGACTTCTTTGCTTTCTGGACCATCTCCCAAGCTTATCCAATTCTTGAGGATACTAACTTTGAATTTCTTAGTTCTCTCCTTGGTTCAAGGGGGTAGATCTCAGAGCAGAACCTTGGGAGGGCAGCTTCAGTCTAGTGGGTCTCAAACTCAGGTGTGGGGATGGAGGGGGTGCCAAAAAAACATCCCAATACCTTTCATGCTAACTAGGCCTTGAGCCATGCAAATTCATCATAGTTACAGCGTTATTACTTCCCCATTTATACTGTAACAAATTACCTTGACCTTACTGACTTAAAAGAACATAAATGTACTATCTTAGGAGCTTTGGAGGACTCAAGTTCAAAAGCAGTCTTGCTGAGTTAAGGTCAAATGTCAGCAGGACTAGCCACTTCTAGAGGCTCTGGGGTGGTAAATGAGCTTCTGTGCTCTTTTGGGCTGATGATGGTAGCCCCTATGCTCTGGCCTCTGGCCACTCTCTGCATCCCTGGTTGTTTAACACTCGGAATATGTGTCTTGTTTCTGCCTTTGACTTTCTTGCCTTCTCCTTGTAAGGTCATTTGCCACTGTATCATCCATCCATATAATCCAAGACAATCTCTCTGTTTCAAGAAATCACCTCAGATGAATCCCCTGTGACATACGAGCTAGCATGGCCCTGTGGTCCAGGGATTAGGGTATGGCCCTGTGCTTAAGCTCTTGTCCAGCAGAACATACTGACATCGACAAACTTGTGCTTTTATACTGGATGAGAGGAGGACACTGGACCTGGTACCAATCACAGGCACCAGAGGAAGGGGACTATATGAGGACTTCCAGGCAAAACCTTTCAGAGACACTCCTGGGCTCAGGAGGCTCTGCCTTGAGTTCCCAGGAAGGATATACCTCCAGGTCTAAGCTAATGATGCTGTATCGAACCTTTCGGTGAGTCTCCCTGCATCTGCTGCGGCCCCACTTCAATTTCATTTACACCCAGTAGCTGAGAGTCCTTTTGAGCCCCATGCCATCCTGCAGTGGTTGGTCATTACTCTTAGAATGAAGCTCACCTACTTTTTACAGCCTCCAATCCCTGCATATTCTGGCTTCTGTCTCTGTCTTTCACCGTGCTCTGTTCATTCTCTTACCAACACAGCCCAGCACCAAGGGTCTCCGTCAGTCCCTTGATGCTTCCAGCATGTCTCCTGCCTCAGCCTTCCACCATTTCTTCCTCCTGCCTGCCATGCTGTATGGGTAGCCCTTCCTCTATTAACCCCTCAAGTCCTGTAGACATAAGCAAAGATGCAGCCTCTCCAAACTCTCCCTTTGGAGTAGTCTCCCTTATAGAAAGCCAACCCTTCTCATTCTCTCTTCTTTCATAGGCTGTATTGTTAGACTTACCACAACGTGCAATTTTGAATTAGTAGCAGATTTATATACACATGCAAAGTAGAAAATCAGACAGCTAATTCACCAGTAGCTCAGCTGTTCTTCCAGGACTGATGGCTGCCCAACCAAACCCTAAGCTAATGGCAAAGACCCAACCCAAGTCTGTTTCCTTCACAAATGTATAATTAGCCTTTAGCACAATGCTCATGAATGTGTGTAATTTTACAAACACCCTCATGTTACAAATGAGAAGATTGAGAACACAAAAGACTTGGTGGCTGACCCCAAGTCACATGGCAATATTGAAATAGAGCCTGGGATAGAAAGCAGATCACCTGACTGCTAGTTCTAGTATTTTCTACCACCAAAAGGAATTAAATAAAAGATATGAGAAACTGGTTTTTTGTTTGTTTTGTTTTGTTTTGTGCTGATCTGTCTTCTGTTGGCACGTCTCCACTGACATTCCTCCCAGGCTTCCAGCACACTTGCTATTCAAATTCAGTTTCAAGAGTGGGTGCATGCTGCATTGAAGACAAGTCAAATGGATGGATGTACAAAAGAATGGGAAAGTGGGCCATGAAAAGATAGGTGGGCTAAAGGAGACCCTCAGGCTTGTGAGCTCTCTCTGATTTGATATGATAAAAACACTTCTTGGTTATTGGCTGTCCATTTGGTGGTGTAGGTAAGAAACCTGAGGTGTTCCTGAAACCCACGATGAGTTTAATGCATGGGACCTCCTGTGGGGGTCAAAGATGCTCCTTCCTCCGAGACTTTCTCCACACATCCCTCCCTGCATGTGTGAAACACAAATACCAAAAGCCAGTTGACCCTCTTGCAGCTTAATATAAAATCAATAGACCAAGCAGGGGAATCTTTGCTTTCGACTTGATGAATTCTGAGCTCTGTGGTGTCTCTGTTGTGAGCAGTAGAGCCTGCAGAGGCACACAGAGATACCAGCATGACATATGAATGGATAGGCAGGTTAAGGAAGCCATCTTCATCATGGTCTGCCAGATCCCTATGCCAGCCTCTTTTGTGAGTGGTGGTTTGTGCTGGTGGTGAGTTCAGACAGAGTGTTACTTCTCTCCTTCACTCAAAACCCAGCTTTTGGAAAAACTTCCTTGTGAGTTGAGATGGGCAACAAAGGAGATCTGATAGCTTGAAGTAGTCTCTGGCTTTGCTGATACCATGATAGGGGTCAGCACCAAGCCTTCAATACCGTGTGCATTACTTCAAACGCAAACATCCTGCTGAAGCAGAGGCAAGTTCCCGTCCACCCACATCCATCAGGATGCAGGAGGGCCTTTGGTGCCTGGGATTCCTCTAGCATCAGGACTCTGATACGAGCCTTTTGGTAATCTCTGAATTCTATTCAATATTGTTTCGTTGACATTTAAAGGTCTCCATCAGCCCACTAGCATGGCAAAATGGATTGGTGGGTAAGATCGTCATTGCTTTCATACCTCCTCTGAACCTAAGACGAGATGATTGCTGCCTGGATGGCAAGCCCGGGAGTTTCTTCCAGCCTTAAAATTCTGTGATCCTGTGATTTCTCCCATTCAGCTAGTTGTCGGAACCCCTCTGACTGCCAATAACTCACAGAAAATCCCATTAAAAGAGCAAATGGAACCTGTAACCAAACCTGTCAGGAGACTGCCAAAAGTCTAGGCCCTTTTCTACCACAGACCGTTTGTTTTCCAAGCGTGGCGTGCTAGGTGAGACACAAAGTACAGCTTCCTGTGTATGCTGTGGATCAAAGGCAGTAAGCTGGTGGACCTCCTTCTTAGGCATTCAGACCATTTTCTGGTGGAAAGAGAGAAAGTCCAGATGGGTTTCTAGAAAGTTCTATTGCTTTACATTCTTTGATTCTGTCCTTTGATAACTTTCAAGCCCCCCCATCTAACTGCTTTGTTGAACACCTCAAATAAGCTAATGAATATGTCATTTCCTAATTCGAAAATGTCAGCTTGAAACAGTATCCCTAATGTTTTTTAATGTAAAATCCCTGGAGAGTTATACAAGATCCGAAGTAACTCAACATCCAGGTTGGAACGAGCCACTGAAGCCCTCTCCTACAGAGGAAAGAATGCCAAGGCGCTTAGAGAGATAAAGTGCTGCTCTGAGTCAGAGTGAGATAAAGTGCTGGAAACTGGAATTTGGGGCATTGTGGTTAGTGTGGTTTTGAAATGCCCTGCCTACCCATTGGCATCTGCAGGAATCCAGCCAGCCTGTCACATGGGCAGGGCCTGGATCCGCTTTGCAGGTCTCCTCCAGAGAAGTCACACGCAAGACAACAGGCACAATCCAGAGCCTCTGGGCAGAACTCACTGCATCAGCTGCCCAGCCAACATACGCATATCTGCCTTAATGTCACAGACAGCACCATGTATTTGAACATGGCCCACAGTAGACACCAAGGACATTGTATTTGCTTTGTTTCCCCCACTGATTCAATTTTCTACTTCCCACAGAAAGCTCACACCACCTTCAAATTTCCTAATGACTGATGAACCTATCTTCTTCCTACTAATACCTATTAAGAAGTCCCTTAATGTTTAATAAAGCCTAGCTCTTTTTGGAACTAGAAAAGCCTTCACCACCAAGGATTGGCTAAAATCATGTTTCCTTAAAGGCTTCCCAGAGTCCAAAATGAGCCATGCTTTCAGTGTGGAGGACAAAGAGGGAATTACCACAAGTCTTTTTGCCTTCCTTTGTGTTCACTGGGCAAACCTATGGATTAAGCAAGTGATATTTTATCACTTGACATCCTGCTTGTCATGAGTTTGCCAGGACAACAGTGGCTTTAAGCTACTAGTCAGTAAAGTATAGGTCTGAGGAAGACTCCAGCAGATCCTGAGAAAAATGATACAATTTATTAGCCAATGGACTAGAGGGGGTCTAATTTCACAAATGCGAAGACGGAGAATACAGGAGTTTCCTTGATTAATCCAGGTTCTGTGACAACACTGAATAGAGCAGAGGCTGAAAAAAAGAAGCTTCTAGACTCCCAAGCCTGACTGTTGCCATGATCCATCCTCTTCCCAACCACACCAAACCAAAAGATAGCAGAATGTATTTTTGAAGACTTATTTTTTTGTCTTCTGTTGGCACTTCTCTGTCAACAGGCCTCCCAATCTCTCAGCCCACTCTCTAATTCAAATTCTGATTAGAGGCTGGCAATCAAAAGCGAGCATCTTGATCCACTTTCTCCAGTTTGAAAAACAGGTCCTACGGGGAATTCAAGTTCATATGAAAGGTTAAACTATAGTGAGACCAGCCCAGTTCTTTCTTTGTCTCCTGCCTTAGAGACACGCTCCTGCCTCATCTCTGACACACACGGCCGTCACTCACACAGCAGAGGCTGACTCTCTTGGTTGATTCTGCATTCTGTAAACTTGGACTTGAGGCTGCTCTTCGTCCACCTGGGTCACCAACTGTCCACTCACTAGCAAGGTGAGTGGGAGATCGGAGGTCATCAGTCAACATTAGAGGGGCAGAGCAGCTCTGTCACGTGCCATTGGAAAGCAGGGACAGAAGAAGCAGACATGGGATTGAGTAAAGGTTTTCTTGCTTCTTACTCAGCAGTTCTTGAAATGCAATGAACATGTAAGTAAAATAAAAATACAAAACTACAGAGCTTGAAGGTTATGCGTCTGTTATCTCTATTCTGTGTTCTCTCTCTCTCTCTCTCTGTCTCTCTCTGTCTCTCTCTGTCTCTCTCTGTCTCTCTCTGTCTCTCTCTGTCTCTCTCTGTCTCTGTCTCTCTCTGTCTGTCTCTCTGTCTGTCTCTCTCTCTCTCTCTCTCTCTCTCTCTCTCTCTGCTTCTCTCACCAACATAGAAGTGCTTGGGAAAAAAAAAGAACAGCACTGTAATATATGCCTGGTTTCAGAAGAGAAAAGACCGCCCCAATTTACAATCTGTTCTACATAGAGTTTCCATATAAAACACAAGATGTCCATTTAAACTTGAACTTCTGATAGAAACCAAATAATTCTGTAAGCATAAATATGTTTAAAATACCACCGAGGGCATTGCTTTTACCAAGAACTTTTTATATCTGCAAGCAACACATCGAGCTGGCTCTCCTGTATTTTTATTTGTGAACACTGACTAGGTGGGTGGGTTGCTGGAGATTCATGACGTAGAAAGGTGCCGCTATTAAAGAAACTTTTGGAACCCATTGACTTAGAAAAATCACCTAGGACCCCCCCCCCCCGAGAACCTGCAGTTACAGTTCAAGTCTTTGCCAGTTCCATCCTTCAGAATCTCCACCTCCTCTCCAAAAGGTCTATGGGTTCACTATCAACAAACGGTTGTGTCGTCTCAAGGAAAAAACTGGACTTACCTTATGCCTGATGCACATTGAAGTTATCAGTATGGTTCTCACAAGGTGTCTGGAGCAAGCAGATGTAGGAATGTACCTGCTTTCCAAGGTGCTGCACCATACAGGCAGTTCTGATTGGCAGTGGGGTTTATAAAGAGCCCATGAGAAACTAGGGATACTCATCAAGCGCATTTATGGGGAAAGCAGTGTGTTCTAACAGTTAACAACAGACTGCAGATATGATCAAAGTTAAATGAATGGATAACACATTATTTATCACCAGCCGTAAGTAAATGCAGGTGCCCGTACTTAACAACGGACTCTGAGCCAAGGAGGGTTGGTGGCAAGTGAGAGACGGGTCCACACACTCCCCTCCCCCAGAGAGCTGGCTTTGCCTCTGTTCCTCTGCAGAGATACTATAGGCCAGCAAAGCGGCAGACAAGGGCCTCCTGTCTCTCATGGTAAGACGGGCTTAGTCCAGGGGGTGTCTGGCCTTGGTAAGGGGAGTTCAGCAGCGCCAAACCTAACAATGACCAGCACAGTGCGGGCATGTTCATCCCTCAGCATCTGGAAGGGAACCACCCTTGTAACCTGTCTCCAGAGTACACCTGTTTCATGCCTCATTCCACCCCCCCACTTCTCTGCCTATGAATGCTCTCTCTAAAATTTAGGAGGGACCCTTAAAGATCTATCTAACCCAGGCAGAGAAAAAAAACCTTAAAGATCTATCTAATACAGGCAGAGAAAAGTGAAATTCTGAGAGTTTCTGACCTGTTCAATATGTAGCTACTTCAGGTTATATGGACAAAGGAAGGAGGTCCCCAACTGTGCCTTCAGAGTTTGTCTCTCCGCTCCCCAAATCCTCCTGCCATTGGGGGTCGCTTTGTTCCCCGACCTTTCCTACAACTGAATCATCTCAGTAACCATGGTACTCGTTTTCCCTGCCTTTCATCCCTGTAATTTTTCCCTGCCTGTCTGTCCCCTCAGGCTGGACCACCAAAACCCCGCTGCCTGCGCTACCAAAAGATGCCTCTCGTATGCATCTTCAAAATGACACTGCTGCTGTAAACACTATTATATTTTAAAATTCCCTGGCTTTGGGCCATGCAGTTGTTCATGTATTGACCTTAATTTAATCAAACTTCTGCTTCTTCTTGGCTGAAACAAGAAGAAAGCAGCTCAGAGCTGACACTGAATTCTGGAGAAAGGACTCTTATCTATCAATGGGGAAGGTCCCAGGGTTCTGGAAAGCCAGCTCTAGTGGGAGGACAGAGCCCTAAAGGGGCTCTTCCCAGACTAGCGGCCTTAGTGGCCCAGGCTGTCCCCTCTACTTGGATTCAGTGCAGGAGCCCCTCCAGAGTCATTACCGCCCTGGGTGGGCTGGCGCTGCGAAAGCTAATGGGAGCAGGCTCCTAACTGTTTATGACGAAAACAGAATAAAATGCTATTTAAAGGCAATCAGTCGGAATTGCTTTCAATACATAAATATTTTGGGAAATGATTAGTTCATTTTAATTACTTCGTTCACATAGATAACAATATTTTTTTTTTCACGCAGTGGCTTCTCTGACAAGGTTGCAAGGTTACCATCAATTCTACTCTTTCAGCTTACGCTTTCCTTTGGGAAAGCAGTCATTATCTATACAGCGCGCACAGGGAGGAGTGAGGGCTTGGAGGGGGGCAAAGGGCTGAGTGGACCTCACTGAATCCTCTGTAGAAAGTTAGTCTCATCGTCACCCAAGTTCAGCACAAAGTCTAATTAGATCTTAAATGTTTAATGTTGTTTTTGCCTTAGACCTCTGTAGCTGGGAGGGGTTGAGACGCCACAAAGATCTGAAACCATTGACATCCTGGGAATACATCTCCTGCCATAGGTGCTTTCCCTTATAAACCATCAGGAAGCAGACAGCTTCCCATTTTTATAATTAGTGCTGATTAACACATACACACACACACACACACACACACACACACACACACACTCCTCACTAAAAAAGGGAGTTGCTTTCACTGAGAATTGCATTAGAGTGCATATTCTTTTGTCAAAACCACTTTGTAGGTTTTATTAACTCAACAAGCCGAGCACAAACACTGCACTTATTATAGAGAGTGGATCACACACAAGTGCCGTCAATAAGCCACATCACTCAGCAAACAAATTCATTACTATCAATTACTTGGAGAATTACACTCTTTTACTTCCGCTAAGTACTTAAATGTCTAATTTGATAGAATGGGGAGGGGATTGGGGAGAGTTTTGGATAATATTCCAGATTGTTACTTTGGAAATCAAAGTGACAGACCAAAGAGGTGAATATGAGGATTACAGATGTGTGCCTCGGATTGAAAATGCAGAGACAACTGGTAGAACTCTTCCCCTGCTCGTCCTCCCTCCTTTTCTCTCCTCTCTCCCTTCCTCTTTCCCTCTCTCCCTCTCTTCCATTCATCCTTTTTTTTGTTCCCCCTCTTTCCTTCCCTCTCTCTTGCTTCTTTGAAATTGAAATTCTCCAAAAGGCAGAGAATGCTGGCGTCTCAGGCTTGGACTGCAGGGAGAAATGTCATCATAGCTCAGAAAGAAGCAATGCTGTCTCTTGCCTGCACAAGGCAGGGGAGGAGAGAGCACTGTAATTCTCAGGGTCTTGGACTGAGCAGAGGGATGCAAGAAGAACTTTAGGGAACACGAAGGGTCCTGGGGGGCTGCTGCCTCACACACCACCCCCCCGCCAGGAGAAGGGGCAGAGCACAGAGAAGGTCATGTCTAGGTAGCCCAGGCTGGAGAGCAGAGAGGAAAGGCTGCATTTTCAGATCTGGCCAGGCAAGGAATTTCACCGAAGTGAGACACTCTGCCGCTACTGCTTAAACGTGTGCTTCCTTTGCTGTGTGAAACGATCCTCAGGGCTCTGTTCCAAGCACATAATTGGGAAAGGAGAATAAAAAAGTGACAGCCATGTGCTCTGATTTGCCCAAAAATGCTCAGTGTGCTGCAAGCCTGGCACCAGGTGTGAAGCTATCCCAACCTGTAGCTGAGACTCAAGGCCACCTGGGGACTCACTTTCTCTGGTGCGGGGACTCCAGTCCCTTGGCCACCATTAATTAGTTTCTCTGGTACACTCACAGAGACACAGACATATATATGCATACAGAGAGACAGACACACATACACAAGTATAAAGACATACATACACTTATACACACAAACACATGTAAACACAAACACAGGCATATACATACAAACAAACATATGAACATGCATACACAGACACAGTCGTACACATACAGAGAGACACAGACACACAGAGAGAGATACACATGGAGAAGGACATATACATGAGACACATACACACATGTACACATTCCCTCACAGACATGCACAAGGGCCCAATACCCTCATTTCCTCCCCAACACACACACACACACACACACACACACACACACACACACAGAGAGAGAGAGAGAGAGAGAGACAGACAGACAGACAGACAGACAGACAGAGACAGAGACAGAGACACAAACATTCCCTTAGCCTTGCCTGAGGAAATAAAGTCCCTGGAACCCAGAATCTCTTTCCTCTAATTTTCCTCCCTCTCTTTGAATGTTGCGGTGTGTCACTGGCTGTTATATGTTTTGCTATTTTTACTTAGCCATGTCCAAACTGTCCTTGAGAAAACAGTCACTGTGCTACAAAAGACAAGACATAGGCTATGTTTTGGCAAACCTTGGAGAAGTTAAAACACTCTCTCCATATGCAAATCACTAAGAGAAAGTTCAATGGTGCACATGGATTCCCAGGAAGGACCGCTATAAAAGGCTCACATGGACGTCTAGGGGAGGTCTGCTATCAGGGGTACACGTGGATGTCCAGGGGAGGACCACTATAAAAGGTGCATACAGATGTCCAGAAGAGGTCTGCTATCAGGGGTACATGTGGCTGCCCAGGGGAGGACCAACATCAATGGTGCACATGGATGTTTAGGGGAGGACTGCTATGAATGGCGCACATGGATGCCCAGGGAAGGACCACTATCAAGGGTGCACATGGACGTCCAGGGGAGAACCACTATCAAGGGTGCACATGGATGTTTAGGGGAGGACTGCTATGAATGGCGCACATGGATGCCCAGGGAAGGACCACTATCAAGGATGCACATGGATGCCCAGGGAAGGACCACTATCAAGGGTGCACATGGACGTCCAGGGGAGGACCACTATCAAGGGTGCACATGGACGTCCAGGGGAAAACTGCTATCAGTGGCGGATGTGAACCCCCAGAGTACCTGGAAGAAAATGATTCAGAACTGAAAGTGGATAACACTAACCCCTTCCCCGGGAGAGCAGAGGGCAGTAGAAGTCCAGCCCAGTGTGTCTGGGCAGATTTTAAAAGATGGGGGATTTTCCAGGTTGGAAATAGGGTGGATAGAGTAGCACTGGAGGCAAGTCCTGTCAGAACTTAGCCTGGCCAAGAAAAGGCCCGTACAGAAAGTAAGGAGGGGCGTGGAAGCAAAGGAGGTTAAAATGTCTTAAAACTCAGGACAAACTGGGCGGTGGTGGCATATGCCTTTAATCCCAGTAGTCAGAAGGCAGAGGCAGGAGGATCATTGTGAGTTCAAGGCCAGCCTGTTCTACAAGAGCTAGTTCCAGGACAGGCTCCAACGCTACAACGAGACCCTGTCTCGAAAAAAAAAAAAAAAGAAGAAAAAAAGGAAAACAAAAACAACAAACAAACAAAACACCTCAGGGAATCACTGGACATAATAAAGCAGGGTAGAAGCTGGCTTCATTGTTTTGTTTTGTTATAGAAATATTGTCTCCAAGTAAAGACTATAACCAGAAATAAAGAAACTATAGATCTATTTGCAACAGAGTTGAAGGATGTGGCCTCATATTGCAGACAAAAGAATTACAAAAATGCAGGTTGATAGGAGGGGTTCACAGAGTCTCAGGGATAAGAAGCCAAAGGTTAGGGCCAAGCGAAACCCCTTCTCTTGACCTTCCTTGATTTGTTTGAATTTCCTGGCCACATTTGCAGCTTGCCTTAAAACACACTGCAGAAGAGCCTTTCTGTGAGCACCTTGCAGCCACAGGCCAGACCTCCCTGTTAGTTCTCTGAGCCACTGCCACCACCATTCTTGCTTACTCTCGTTCCTCTCCTCTCCAGAGGGGTCCCTCCCCACCATCTATGTCTCCCTTGGCCTCCTATATTAATTGCTGAGGTTCCAAGCCCTGGGAAGCTGCTGCTAACAAAAGCTTAGTCCTTTTCATGGGAGAAGGTGATGAAAAAAGGAGAATTTTTGTTTTTTTGAGGCAGATGAAAGAGAGCCCAAGGAAATGTGTGTTTGACCCCCCAACATGCTTCTTCAAGCTTCCTTCTGCACTTCTTAAAGGCACCTCCAAAGAGAAGCTTTATGAATACAAAATGAAGCCAGTGCCTGTGTCTGCTCCAGAAGAAAGGAAGGTAGGCTTTTATATACAATGTTTCCTTTATGGCTCATGCTGATCCCCTTGCCCTGCTCTGCTGCACAACTTCAGAGGTCTTCCTGACCTTCTCAAGGTCACTCCACTCTGCGGGCCCCCTGTGCCTCTCCCAGGGACCAGCAGCGAAGCTGAAAGGGTCAGGTTTTGTTTTCTGTTTCTTCTCAGTCACAGTGGAGTCCTTGCCCAGGGGCAGAAACACCTGAAGTTCCCAGCAGGGCAGTCCCAGTAGGTGTCTGTAGGAACTTCTGCACCACTTCTAGGAAGGAAAGGAGCCCGAAGGCTGTCTAACCAGCCTGTGTCTGTCTCATGTACCCCAGATGTGGCCAGCCAAACAGGCACGAGGACTCAGTGTGGACAGGTCAGGAGCCACCCTCAGCTTCCATCACAGACATCCCTCTTTTCTTTCCAAGTGGCATTTGCTCCTAGCACTCAGTAGCGTTGCAAGTTAGTATTCGACCATACACCTGGCTGTTAGCTACTTGCTGACAGCAATGATTTCTGTCACAGCTTGCTTGTCTTCAGTTGATAGAGACGATGCCCCTCCCTTTGGAAGCTCTGACAGTTTTGGAGGGTACAGAATAATGTCTCAGTCACTCCGGTCTGCTAGCTTACATAGCTGGCCCTGTTTTGTATAGCAACGACATGTCATATAACTCCCCTTCCAAACTCGATTTCTGAGTACAACAGAGGGACCTGCTTTGGGACAACACTTCCTTGCTCTCATTGGAGTAAACTGTCTATATAACAGCATTGCCTTCCTACCCTTAACAGAAGACTTGGCTATTTAGATTAATGTGTGTGTCTGAGAGGCAGAGGGGATTTATTAGAGACTGAAAAAAAATTAATGTTACTAACAAACTTGTGTTCCAGTTAGAATCTTTCTGTGCCCAAAGCCTGGAGCAAACACATTTTCCATGGACACCAAGGTTTCTCATCTGTAAAATGGAAACAATGTTATTTTATATCTCATAAGATATTGCAAATAATTTATAACAGGCTACCAATAAATGCTCAATATGTAGCAGTTTTATTTCCTCATAAGAAGTTATTGTCTTTAGAGAAAGACAAAATTCAATTTTGCCAGGCATGATCTATATCTGTCTACCTGTATGCATGTATTAATATTTTATTATTTCTTTGAGAATTTCCTACATGAATACATTGTATTTTGATCATATCCAGTCCCTCACTCCTTTCCTCTTATTCCTCTAGGATTTACCCCCAGTTCCCTCCCAGGTTCATGCTCTCTCTGTCTCTCTCTGTTTCTCTCTCTTATGCCCTGCTGTGTCCAGCTTGTCTTGCTGATATGTGCATGGGTCTGGGGCCATACTGGAGCATGGCCAACACGCTCATGTTGGAATGTTCACTGGCTTGGGATTTGGCAACCACAAATGTGATTTCATGAGTCAGTAGAAGACAATGTCTTTTTTATTTATTTGTTTTTTGACAGGGTTTCTCTGTAACTTTGGAGCCTGTCCTGGAACTAGGTCTTGTAGACCAGGCTGGCCTCCAACTCACAGAGATCCGTCTACCTCTACCTCCCGAGTGCTGGGATTAAAGGCGTGCACCACCATTGCCTGGCTAGAAGACAATGTCTTTACCTCATCCTCTCTGACCTCTGGCTCTTACAAATTCTGCCCCATTTCCCTCGATGTTCCCCACAGGGATGAGTTTAACAACTTCAGGCATTTAAACATTATGTTTTTCAAGGCCCTGCTTAAACCTCCCATCTTCTAGAAGTTTCACCCACCATGATACTTCACTTCACAGAGTTAATGGTCCTCCTTAGAAATTCCGGAATCTCACAATCACTTCACGCAGAGTGCTTACCACTTTCTCATGCATATGAGCATCTTATAGATGGGATAGGGGCTTGCTCATTTCAGTAAACATTTGGCAAAAATGAACAAAAGTAAGATAGACGGTTTTGTTACCCTACTGGAATAGTAAAGGGTATTTCCAGGAGTCTGCTCGCCATTCTGGTGTGAGCCATCTCTTTCTAAGTCCGTGGAACACAGAGTGACCCTAATGATTGATGGCGGGCTTTTAGCTTAGGGTAGGTCTGGAAATGCCCATTAAGGGGGGCGTTGAGGCATTGCACATTAATCCTAAACATTTCCCCTTAAACCCAAATGAAATAACTAACTGTTGCATAATTCAATAAGAAACCCAGGCTGGGGGCCACTCTCCTTTTGGAGTAACCAGTGAGTAAGTACCATCCATGAAACTATTAAGTTAATTTAAAATCCTGACAATTTAGTGGTGCTCTGGCAAGATAAGACCCATTTATTAAAAGGCACAGTTCATTAACCCAGATGCTGCTGGCATGTTTGCTGGGAGAAAGAGGCGGGTTTAAACTTCTGATGAGAAGTCATCTTCTCTCCCTGCCCAGGAGCTAGCTCAGTTCTGTAAAACTGAGAAGTTCAAATCCTGTGTTAATAACGTCCCAGGCTGTGTTTCTCTGCACAGTATTTCTGCCCCCGCCCCCTCCACACACACACTGCACCCCGTTTCTGCGTAGTGTGGGAGCTACATCTGGGAGTGTGACGGAGTTGAGCTGAGAGCAGAGGGGGTTCTCAAAGCCCTTTCCATCTCCTAAGGCCAGTGCCACTCTCTTTCCCCCTCAGTGCCTCTTCTTGGCTGCCCTGCCCATCTACGTGATTTCCACATATATTTTTCACATCTCACTCCTGTCTTTGGTTACTGGACGGCAGACGAGGCCCTGCTATGAAACATTCCACAAATGCCCCGTGGCAATGTCTTCTAGGCACTGCGTTGAGCTTTAGGATACCAGCTGATGAGTAGGGGATGGCACAAGAACTCATGGCTGTCTTTTCAGCACCTCTCACCTCCTCGATCATACTCTGGCCACATTACAAGCTGCTTGAAATGGAAACACTGAATACAAGACACACTGAGTCACTGAGGTCCTCTCCTGAAAGCCTTCACACACACACACACACACACACACACACACACACTTCCAATCCAGTTAGGGGGAGTTTCCAGCCCTGCCTGGGATAAGAAAGAAAGACAGAAGACCAGTTCCAGCAGGAGTGGCAGATTTGAGATTTCAATAACTTAAAACACAAAATGCTACTGTATCTCATTAACAGTAGAAAGTGAACTTCTCAACACAAAAAACTGCTTTCACAAACTTGAAAACAGACTCGAATTCAACCAAGTAACAACTAATGTTTGTCTGGGGATAAGGTCTTTATTTGGAGTTGCAGAATGTGTCTCAGGAGTGGGGGTGTCTTTGGAGACACACAGGGCAGAGTTAGTTACGTAAATACGACTGTGCATCATCCTAGGGCATGCTGGGAGTCAAGAAAGAGCTTTGATCTGATTCTCCAAGAGGCACTAAGTAAGGCTGTTCAGGTAGAAAGATATTTATTTGCATAAATTATTTCACTTAATAATTCTCATAGTGGCCTAAGGAGAGAAAGATCTCTGTCTGACCAGTGGGGAAGGAAACAGAGGATGAAGCCTAAGGAACTGCTCTCTACACAGAAGAGAAGTTTGTTCCATGCTTTGGAAGGTTTACTCTTGCTGTCACAGACATCACCTCCCAGAAACAAAGCATGCATGCCGCTGGTGGCAGGGAGTGTTCTTTCATTCATAACTTCTGACAGTATGGAGCAGCCATCCCTATCCCTATTTACCAGGCATTGCCTTGTTTTTAAAGGTAGTAGGGATGAAGGAAACAGTTTCTTTCCCTCCTGGATGGGGTTGGAAGAATCAACAATACAGCCAAACAAATAGACTAGACAATTTCAGGACACAACAGACAGAAACAAAGGAAGACATGCTAGAAAAAGGCTTCAGCTTCTTCCTTTTCACTTGAGACATTCTCACAAGATCCCAGCATATAGGCACACACAAGAGGAATACAAATCAAACATTTACAGCTAATAAACAATGAAGAAATTTATTTTAAAACAATTCCTTGGTACACATATAATTTTACCATTTAATGAAGATGAAAGCCGATTTGCATAGTAATGAGATGGATTTGCTTGTTTATTTTTACACAAAGAATTAAATCTTGGCTGATTATTATATGCTGCAGAACAGACAGCATCTTCAACATGTTTCAGAATAGTCTAATATTTTGATTTTCTAATGGTCAATTTGCTGGGAATGCTGTGTTTCATAAACACAGGGTGCCAAGCTGTAGAAGTATATTTAGAGCCATTTCAGAAATAGTTAGAAATTCTGTCCTAATACTTAAGACAAACTTCAGTTAATGATTTTTTTTTGTGGGACTTAATTCAGTGACTCAAACAGCAATTTTATTAAAACTAAACATTCTCACAAACATAACCCATGCTTATATGTTGAGAAATAATGACAAAAATATATTAAAAATCTGTTTTTCTGTAATCAAATCATGATGTTGTCATAAAAGCAGAACACTTGATGTGTGTGGTCTCAAATCTGATCAGAGGTGCTTCAATCAACCTTACATGGTATTGCTCAGGGTACTGGAATGTGCACATAGCAAAGTGCACACATGTGTCCAGGACCATGTCTTCAATGAAGCTGTGTGATGCAACAGGGGCAAGCATTCAGGATTCACAATTCCTGTGCCTTTGAATTAAATCCCGTTAACTCAGTTCTGGAGCCCCATGCAATTGTGTCCGTAGTAGGAGAAGCTGTGTGACAGAAAACAGGTGAAAGAGACAAAACTGTGCTCTGAATGGCAGAAAGCAGCCAGCACAGGAGGACAGGACCAGCAGGGAGCTCAGGCAGAATTAACGAATGGACTAGCTTCAGAGCAAGAACAAAAGGAGCAAATCTGGGAAACAGGAGGGACCAGTTTCTTGGAGCAAAATCATGGAGAAATATGTGGCAGTCTCTAAGAGGGAAGAGAAGGGGGGAAATGCAAGCTTTGAGATCACAGAGCAGGCTGAGCATTTCGGTATAAGAACTAGGTGGCAAAATCTGCTTTATGGCTGGACAATATTATGCTGTTGTTCTGGACTGTAGGGGCGCGAGGTAAAGAGTGAGAAGAAGGTGTGAAACCTACACAATCCACTAGAAGGCTACTGCAATGGTACAGGCAACGCCCCGTGCTACCCCAGGTATCTGGGAAGCAGGAATCTGAAAGGAGGAGAATAAATACAGACAATGGCATATTTTGTGATAGACTACGCAGAAATGCCCATGTCTTTTATGTTAAGGATAACGAAAAGGGAGAAGCAAGGGTAATTCTTAGGGTTTGAGCTCTGGCAAGAGGTTTAGAAGGAGCCATTAGAGAGGACTTGGGAGACTAAAAACTGATGGGCACAAGGTGGTAGAGTAGCAAGTACCATTTTGAATATATTTTAATGCAATTGTAACATGATATATTCTGAGACAGAAAATTCTATTAATTAATAGTAAAAAAAAAAGTGGGTGCATTTTCAAGTGGTGAGCACAGATTCCGTTGATCAGAACTTTGTTTACTATCCCCAAGGACCAGGCAATTGTCCCTGCCTTTGAATGAATAATGTTCATCAATTCCTTTTCATATGTCAAAAGCCAATCGTCAGCTTTGAGCACCCTCTCTAGCTGAAGTCTCAAACAGAAGGTAATTGGTCCATAAGAGAACACGGATCATGGTCACTCTTCCTGAGACAGAGACGGACTTCAATTACCTTTATTAAATTTACACCCTGCTGTTTTGCTTCCATGCATTTTGCTAAATGTAATAACTTCTTTCAATGGTGAGTCACTGCGTGATTCTAGGAAATGTGTTTTGAAGAAATCTTAAATGATAATTAAGCAAACATGCACAGTGCCAACAGTGTACGGCTCTCAAGGAGTAGAGGGAATGCGCCCAAGTTTGAGCTCGCACATGAACGGCAGCTGAGCCTCTGTTTGGGACAGATAGCGATTTTAAAATGCCACCAGTCATGAGTTCATCCCAGCTTCAGACAAAGAGCGACTTTAAAAAGAAGGAGGTGAAATGACAGTTTATTCGAGATGTCTTTCTAGATCTGGAGTTTACAGGCAAGAAGCTGCCTGGAGGCATGAATCTGGTCATCACCTGTGTGTCAAAGCTACTAGGAGCCAAAGGAGTAGAGTGAACTGGTCCAGAAAAAGCCTGAGGACCAAGTCGGCGCCAGGTTGTAAGTAAAGACTGGGCTGAAGGGGAGAAGGCAAGCAAATGCGATTGAAGGTGATTGAGAGGTCGAAGGAAGGAAGATGGCAGAGTGTTTTGTCGGGGAGGTCAAGAGGGGAAGGAAGAATGGGTCATCTGTGTCAAGTGTTCCTGAGAGGTAGGCTGGAAATTGACCGCATCGTTTGACAATAAAACTGTCGCCGGTGACTCTGACGAATTCGGTTGTAGTCAAGTGTCATGGACCAGTGCCAAACCCGAGAGTTGAGCAGTCCGAGTTGAAAAGCCAAGATAATAAATAGAGAACATTTTTGGAGATAGCTCACGGGGAAGGGGAACAGACAAATGTGCCTGTGACTGTAGTGGGGTATGAGGTCGTGAAGGGTTGTTGATGGTACAGTTGTTTTAAAGATAGAGAGACAAGTGGGTCTGCGTATTGATGGCAACGATCAGTGGAGGGGGCGGGGAGCAAAAGAAAGAAAAGCAGGTAATTGAGCGATTGAACTCCTTGAGGGGAGAGAGCATAGGCTCCAGAACATAAATTGAGGAACCAAACTCTAAAACTAGAAAGGGATATTTTTTCCATTACAACCTGAGTGCCTTATAGGTGCCCAAATGAGAAACAGGTATTGGGAGATATGGAGGCCAGGAGATGAGTCAACTCCCAATTGCTTCTATTTCCTCAATGAAATAGGAGCCATTCGCCTCAAATGGGAGAAAGGAAATCTTGAGAAGGTTATAAAGCTTTTGAGAAAGAGAAGACAGAATGCAACTTGTTAAGGAAAACACATGTGCACCTGCTAGAGTTGCATTGTAGGAGGCCTTGGCAGTGGGAAATGCCTCTCTCTCTCTCCCTCTCTCTCCTTTCTCTCTCTCTCTCTCTCTCTCTCTCTCTCTCTCTCTCTCTCTCTCTCTCCTTTCTCTCTCTCTCTCTCTCTCTCTCTCTCTCTCTCTCTCTCTCTTTCTCTCTCTCTCTCTCTCTGTTTGTCTGTCTTCTCCCAGCAATGTTTTGCTCTACAGGTATAGAACCAGAGAAAGTGCTTAAGGTTTTAGCATGGAAGGAGAGAGAATGGGGGACTGAGGAAGCTTGCTGGAGTTGATACAGGATATGGACCAAATCTCAAGCAATGTTCCTCCACAGAGAATGACAATCTAGGTGGCTTAGAAACCTCAGGATTGAGAAGAAACAGTCATGGGCTACTTGCCTTTTCCTTTTCTGCAGTCTAAGCTTTACTTGGAATTAAATGAGTTTTCACCATCTTTAGTCCCCAACGTCTAATGAAAAGCAGCTGCTTGTCATCACGTGGAGAAACCTTTAATTGTGAACTTATATTAAGCCACCTTCTAACTTTCTTTCTTCTGATGAACAGCCCTATTTCCTGTGACAGTTCTCACAGGCCTTAAGATATGGCCATTGGATCATTTCAGTGAGCACCTTGGGGTACTATAGAAAGTGCCATAAAAGTTTAATGGGGAGTCTTATACGGCTCAATAGTACTAATATGGCCAGAGGATATCCCACCCGGCCTATATTCTTCACCTTGGGTTATATGCTTTGTTTTAAAGATGACTTTTTTGGTAGACATCAGCATTCTATGGCCAGTTTCTTCTTCTTCCTAGTTGTTCCTGATGAATTTTCCATCCAGTCTGTGAGGTTCTTGCATCTCTTGACTCTGCCCTTGTCAGCGAGGGTTGTACTTCTGCAGCTGCTTTTATTGCAGCCCCACTTCTACTGGCAGCCACACAGCAGTCTGTTCTTGCTCAGTTTCTCATTTCTTCAACCATTTCTTGGCTGTTCCTACTCCATTTAGCCACTGGCCCACAAGAACCATTTAGTTCTCTTTCCAGTTCTTTCTCTGCCAGGGAGAAGAAATGATCTCTATTGACCACTGTCTCCTAGACACCTCAGAAGAAGTTACTGAGTACCATAGGTTCTCTATAAATACAAATCAGCATGTAAGAGATAGCATGATTGATAGATATAGATCTACTGTACTCCTGTTTGGAGATACAATATCCACAGTGCTGTTCTGTGTGCTGTACGTATAGCACACTCTATGAAGCCTCATGCCCCAACCCATCCATATCAATAAGACCTTCTGCCCAGTTCCTGCCAGTTATCCAGAGAGTATCTGAGGACGACTCCCAGCTCACAAGACCCTCTGATGTGTGGGTAAGGCTGCTGATCACCAGCAGCCTCCCAGATATTTGCAGTTATCATTGTCGCTGCTTAGTCCTCCCTTAGGGGGACATCTGCTTTCACAAATATCTCATATCCAATGTCCTAATGCAAACAGTGATGAGCATTATTTTGCTGAGTAAAGGAGGTTTCAATAGAATGTCTCTGATGGGAATTATCTCCAGCTGTCCCAATTAGAATCTCACATACAAACATCTAATAACCTTGGTGGAGAGAGACAAACTGGTCGACATTAAGGACATCTGATGAGATATCTGAAGAGAAAAATAGCCACTCATGATACGTCATGGTATCAGACACAAAGTACAATGTTTCTGTTTACCAAAAACCTACTGTATATCGAACACGATAATATGTTACAGTATTCATCCTCATAACAGTAGTAAGAAAGGTCTGATGGCCCCATTAATGAGGTTAGATGGCTTACAGGGCCTCATTATTAGCAGAAGGCCCTGTCTTCAATCTTCATGTTTTTAATATATATTAACATAGTATATTGATATATAAATGAAAAATATTATCTATTTTTCTTATTAAGAATTCTAAACATGCATATGATATATTTTGATTGTAGCCATTTCTATTTTTCTCCTGCAACCCCTCCCAGATTCACCCAAGTCCCCTCCCTACTTTACATCTTATACAAAAAAAAATAAAATAAAACCACTGAGTCCAGTTAGTGCTGTCCACATGTGAAGGTGTGGGGCCATCAGAGACCATGTCCCTAAAGATAGGTAATTCTGTGTCCCCTAGCAACAGCTGTCAATAGCTCCCCAGCTAGGGGTGGGGACTCACCAAAGCTCATGTTTTATCCAAGGAACAGAAGAAACACTGAAGTGACTCTTTAGGAACAAACCCACCCACCTCCATAGCTGCAGGAGATCATTGATGGGACTCGATGTTCAGTGTCAACAAGTTTGGAACGTGGAGCTCCTCCCTGTGCACACAGCAATGGGCAATGCTTTGTCTATAAGACTGACAGGATTGCTCTAATAAAGGCTAAATACATTTCACGTTTACAATTGTAAGTTTCTCAGTTTTTCTCCCTGCATTTCCCCTAATTTTCTGCCTTTGTGCTCTGACTTTCTGTTTGCCCGCCTCTTTCTTTTTTTTCCTTCTTTCCCTCTTTTTCTTTTCATGTATATACATGTATGATTTGTGTTTGCGTTCACAGGTTCTGTCTGTGCGTGTGCATATGGCGCGTGCACTTGTATGTTTATGCATGTGAAAGCCTGGGGTTGATATCAGAGATTCAGAGATCTTCCTCCATAGCTTTTTTACCTTACTTATTAAGTCAGGGTCTTTTAATCAAACCTAGAGCTCAGCTGCGCGGTGGTTGTGCACACCTTTAACCACAGCACTCTGGAGGCAGAGGCAGGTAGATCTCTGTGTGTTTGAGCTCAGCCTTTTCTACAAGAGCTACTTCCAGGACAGACTCCAAAGCTACAGAGAAACCTTGTCTCAAAAAAAAAAAAAAAAAGCTCATGAATGTGGCTACCCAATTTTCACTGGCTGGGAGTATGGAGGAGTGTCTTCTCTCCTTCTGATCCTGGAATTATAAGGTAGTGTTTCCGTAGGTATGGGAATCTGAATTCAGGTCCTCTTGCTTGTAGAACTGTAACCATCGAGTCGTCTTCCCAGCTTGCATGCTGCCAGCCTTACTCTCCTTCTCCCTCCCTTCTTTCCTTCTTGTTCCTCACTGACCCTCCTTTCTTCTCTATTTCTGTACAGGAAGGAGGTCAATTAGGGAGATTCAGTATCAGATACCAGAAACTCAGATGGCCGAAGTTAGGACAAGAGGGAAAAGAAGAAAACTGGTTTCACCCAAAGCTCAAGGGAGAGAGGCTAAATAGCAGAGAACACATGTCCTAGATTTTCTGAAGCCTTTCTCGGTGCAGCTACTGCATTCTGCTGTCTGCATGGGCAAAGCTCCAGCTGCTAGAACTCAGGTGCCGCCTTGCAGCTCAGTACCTAAGTTTGCTCTGTACAAATGGAAATTTCTGGTGTCCACTCCCAGTGACCACACTCAGGATGTAGGAGGAGGAAGTGTGTTTCACATCTAGGATGCACCAAGATGTCTGCATTTGTTCCTGGATGTGACCATCCGTGTCACCATGTTTTTGACAAAGTCAAGCTGAGAGAGAAATCACTACACAGTCCTGGTCACACAGGAAGTGGTAGAATACAGATGCAAATCAAGGGCCCTGCAGTTGGAAAGCCAGTGCTTCTGACAGGAATTTCCAACAGAGATGCGTTCCCAGAGGAAAGCCCTTGCCCTTGCTGGAGCTCTGCTGTGATTTCCCATTTCAGAGATGGAGTCAGGGCTTACACACCAGCATGAGAAAGACTCCATACTGAGAACTCTTCACAAGGGCTACAGGACCAGAAACTGGCCAGGAATCTTTCCAACTAATGAAAAGACCTGACAGCTTTTGCACCCGGGACACAGTTGTGGAAATTATGTTCTCCTTTCTCATGCTGGTTGGAGGACAGACAGGATGGATAAATTTGCCCCCTCCTTCATATCACACTATGAGACCACCAGCGAGGACAGTCAGAGCCCATGTTTTTCTATTAGGAAAACCTCATAAAGTCATGTAGATATACTTCAGTGTGTCTGAATATAAGCAATCTCTCGTGGACCCATCTGATGCTGTTCTCATGATCTCCAGGTTCCCTGGTCCAGTCGAAAGGCAGAGCCTGTTCTCGGAAGAGGCTATTGTCTGTCACTGCCTGTCAATTTATATGTGGGAGGAGGAGCTACCTTAGTGGAAGCCAGGATCTAAAGGGGAAAGTTTCAAGAATCCTACACTGTGCCCCCTCCCCATTTACAGGTTTTTAATGAATCTGAAGGTTGAGAACAAGAGCTTTGACCATGAGAGTCATGGTCATGGACATCATCACATTCCTACTTCAGTGTCCAAGAACATGGAACAAAGCGATACTGCGGGGGAAATTAGGAGCAGAGGTGGCAGCCATGTTTCTGTGTCTCAAATTCCTACCTGCCCCTTTAGTTCCTATATGAACTATAACTTTTATCCTCTTCAGTCTTCTTGTCTTCCAGAGACAAAATGAGGAGAGATAGTCCATTGAGAATGGCTTGGACTATCTAGCCCCCATGACACAGCCAGCAATCAGAAATGACTGCTACTGTCAGAGGCAATGCTATTTGAATTGTAAGGTCATGAGGACTGTACATGAAGGTGTCCCGCTCTTGACATTCAGAAAAATCCCCCCATCTCCCGTCTACCACCCTCACTAGAGAACTGAGGCAGGCACAAGAAGTTCAAAGGGAGATGCTTGCATCTCCGTAAGAATCACGGCTTGGAGTGAACATTCTGGAAGAAAACTAAAGGCCTTCTTTCGAGAAGACTAGGGTCCTCTGGGATGCGTGCATAGAGTGGGGGCAGATTGGAGAGTTTGGGGTCCCTGTGCTCATTTGGCCTTGAGAGAAGCCAGTCTCTCCTCTGTTAAGTACACCTGTTCCACTTTGCTTCTCTCGTACATGCTACTTAAGTGCTACAGAATTTACAGTAGCTTTATTGTAATTTGGTCTTCAATCTTTGGCTCCTAAAAAATAAAATTACTTTTATGTGGAAGCTCAAGGCATTTGAAAGCTCTTTATTTAGACATTTAGAGGATTACTGTGGAAGGGAAGGAAGCAGGGCCCCCGCAGACCTTACTTTCCATATGAATGCTGCTTTTCTAGCTGACCAGGGACCCTTCCTTTCCCTGTGTCTCATTTTCCACCGAGTAAAATCAGTGAACTGATAGTACTAGAACTTCAGTTATCTGGTTTAAGGAAACAATCATAAAACTGCAAGAAGACCATAATAATGCAGATGTTCACAGAAATCTTATTTATGGCAGCAAAAATTAGAACAACATAAATGTCCAAACATGGGGTGAGAGTATTGTATATCTACTTGATGTAATATAATGAAACCAATTAAAATGATATTCGCTAATACTATGTAACGACATGGAAAATTGCTTCTGATCTATTCTTAAAAAGAAAAAATGAGATATAAATGATATGATTATAAAGATATAATAAAAAACTGTAACAGAGAATAAGAAAAAAGTGGGAAGAGATACATTAAATGTAATTGCGCATGAGTGACTTTAAATCTTTTTAAAGCTACTTTTGTGTGGCTCCCAAATTATATTTAATAAGGATACATTACTTAAACTAAACAAAATACATCAATAATCATCAGCTGCAAGTGTTGGGCTAAATGTTTTCCAAAGCCCTTTTTGTTTCTGAAATCCAACCACAGTCATGAGGACTTAAAGAGATAATAGATCTGTTAAGCCCTTTCAAATGTAGACAGCCATGCATGATGACAGGGTCTTATTGTTATTAACTGCGTACCAAGCAAGAACTAACCTGAATCTGTTAATACAGAAAAGGATCCAGACAAGAAAGGCCAAGGATACAATAAGCACTCTCTTAGCGCTCCCTTTGGCCAGAATATTCTTGATACAGCCTTTGGAAGAATAGATTTTACACAGCTTTTTGACATGCAGTCCTCTCTGCCCTTTGTACTGACATAATTGTCAAGCAGATTTTATTGCATTCTCAAGCAAAGGGCAGAACAGATGGCCAGAGCCCAGCTTGGGGACTGGTGTCTACTTAGTGCGTCTGCGATGCTTTGCAGGGAAGGGACAAGATGTATAGTTTCCTTGTAAGAACTGGGGCTAGGTAGAAGAAATAAAGGAGAAGAAGAGTGCTCTAAAGATGCTCCTCTCCCCAACCAAGGACTCCCATCTGTACATCACATTACCAAAGTGAGCTTGAACACCATAAGAAACACATCTAGAAGTAGTTTTTGATCCAACTCAGAGGTGTCTTGTTATAATTTATACAACACAGCAGCAGCTACTAGTGATCCCCAGTACCCAAGCATTAAAGGGATAGCTGTCCACCTGTAGTTCTATTAAGAGGATTTGGAACTTTAGGAGGTGGAGCAAGTGGAAGGAAGTTGTGTGGAAGCTTACAGAAGTAGATCCATTCGACCTTGGCCAAAGGTCAGAGAGTTCAGACCTATTCTTGCTCCTTCAAGGTTATTACAATAGGATGTTTTGACCTAGGGTGTGGTTACTTGATGTTTTGGGTATCAAGAAGGTAATTGCTTTCTTCTTTGTATTGTGGTTAAAAAAAGAAGTCTTTTGCTTTCCCCCCTCCTTTCTGGATTGGGGTACATAAAGGTTATGAGATATAAACACGAGGCTTGTCTCAGAATTTACGGAGTGCCCTCCCAACACTATCTACTGTCTCTTGTCTATTTATTTCTCAATTCTCACTCTTCCCTCAAGCAAGGACAAATATGTCGGGCAGGACTTGGCAGAGTTGAATCATCAAAGGTGTGCCCTTGAAGGTGACTTTGACACTCCAGCCCCATTCCTCTCTTTCCTTCACTTCGTGGCTGCCATGGTCTTCTGCTTGCCACAGGTCCAACAGCAATGGGGCAAAGTGACCATACACTGAAGTGTCCAAGAGGATGATCCAAAGTAAACCTTTCTTTGTTTACAGTTGATTTACCCAGGCAAATATTTCCAACAGTAATCGGGTATTGAGTAACCCAGTTCCCATTTCCTCTAAAGTGTATCACCTTCTCACTCCAAGACAAACCTGAAGTAGTGGTCCAAACAAAATGAAGTTACACAAATTAAAGGCTAGTCTTAAGTTCCAGAGATGTAGGCTGGCCTTTGGCCCTGAAATGTAGAAATACACAGACTTGAACTGCACAATATCTCTTTGAGTTTGTTTCCTCACATATAAAGTGCTATTAACATATTCTGAAAGATTATTTTTAAAAATTAAATGACCTAATAGATGAAGTATCTGGTTCCTAAGAGGAATGGGTAATCTGAGATTAACATATAAGCAGCTTTAAAATTAAAATTAACATAAACCAAAACAAAACATCAAGTATGTGATTCCAGATAGATGTCCAGACCACATTGGCCTGAAGCAAGGGATATCATAAGCTCGTCAAAAATAAATTTAAAATACATTTTCTATTTGTCCTATTCATTTCTGTTTGGTTTTGTTAGAGCCCTGTGCTCTAGGGTACATCGCTTGACAGGACAAGGAAAATTACAAAGTTTAGGTACTCAAGAGGAGTAGCTAGGCTTGAGTTATTGCCATGGCTCTTGGAAAGACTCGGATGAGCAAAAAAAAAAAAAAAAAAAAAAAAAACCACAGTGTTTACTAAGTCAAGGGACATAAAAATATGGAACCCCAAAACACAGGAACTGAGGTTCAAAGAGGTGAAGTTGCTGTACAAAGCTGCATTAAATCAACATTTCTCAAACCTAACTTCTGCCCATCCTTTGCAAGATCTAGAAAGCTATGTCATGACCAGTAATCCTGGAACTTCTCTCAGTTTGTGGCCTGAACCCCAGGATTCCAAAGACATCAGAGTGAAAAGTTCATTTGCCTAGAACTTCAAGCTAGTGAGCGTTTTTTAAAAGATAAAAATAAGCAACCCCAATGCAAACTGGGCTGACATCTGGTGCTGGCGATGGGAAGGGGACTACAAAGAGCAGAGGAAATCACCCAGACTTTATCAACTCCACCAGCCATCCCCCGTGGGCAGCATGGAGACAGTAGCCACTTCCCCCTTTACAGTTTTCACTAAAAGGAGCATTACAGAGGTGAATTAACATTTAAAAAGAATGTAAAAACGCAGAGCTGTTCTAATGATGATTAATGGAGAGCTATAAGGGGGCCATGACCTGCTAGTGTCATTAAATGGATTGGCAGGTTTCTGAGCATTAATTATAAATAGCCACAGGAGCTCTCCTGTTTAACAGAACGATGATAAATCCAAGTCGCAGAGAGAGAGGAAGAAAGCAAATTGGGGAAAAGTTTGCATGTGTCTGCCTGTGTGTTGTGGGGAGCAGGACAGTGCACAAGCAGAAGGAATGAGATAAATGATAAATTAGACCCTGCCAGTCAATCACATTTCCTAAATGTTTTATGTCCCAAAAGCTATAAAAGCAATATTCCTCTCTGCCCTTATTGGAACCATTTCTGTTCAGCAATCACATCAGTTTCCTTGGGGATTTCAACTGAAATGTACTTTGCCTTTTCTTTTTTATATTTACTCTCCAGCTTGTGACCAAGGAAAGGGTAGAGTCCGCATACAAATGGGTGGGAGAGGAAGTCCCAAGGACCAAGTGGGAGTGTAAGGCACTGCTTGGCAGAGATAGGTGGTGGAAAAGGATATTTAGAGGAAGCCTTGGCCCCTGTGGTCATCACCACAGCAAAGCAGACTGCAGCAGCTATGTCCTTGGTTCCTTGGTTCTTGCCCTGGGAGGACCTCAAAAGAGGGCCCATTCAGGAATAACTCAACAACCAAGAGGGCTTCACTGATTCCAGGACCTGAAGTGTCAGGAGGCCAGGAGTGATTTTGATGGTGGTGTTTTTGCTCCCTGCTGTATCCCCAGAGCCTAGGACATGCTTTTGGAACCTGATTTTGTTGGATGATATATATAGCTCTCCTTCCAGAAGCCAAGATGCCTGGGACCTATAGAGCCTTTGGGTAGATTGGCATCTGGGTAACTGACATACACTTGCATCAGGGATTTTCCTTCCTAGAAAAATCTGGCTGCCACTGAAATGATGGAACACCAGCTCTCCTCTTAGCCCTAGTGTGGGTGAGCATGTTCAGATAACCCCACCCCACCCCCATTTCAAAGCCGAAGGTTCCATTCCCATGAGAACCACCAGATAGGAAAGGACTATCTAAACTAACCTAGTCAATATAGAATTCCTTCTCTCAATGATGCATCGGCCACACCCTGAGTTCCCAATATGTGGAAAGAACACTCTACACCTGGGGATGGGGTGCTGGCATGAGAGTGAAGTCCAGGGGCCAGGGGTGGCAGAGCTGGGTGAAACACCCTTCACAGGTGATGAATGCCTTTGAGGACTTGGCTTTGCCTGTGCTGGGGAAGAGAGGAAAAATGGAGGGTGGGACAGGATAGAAGAAGAAAGGGAAGTAAATTCCCAGGCAGGACTGGAAGGACGGGGACTGGAGGATCATGCTGTGTTTTTGTGTGTGTATCGTTCTTTTAGAGGCTTTCCTCTAAAAGTCATTATTTCAGCTGATTGGAAAATCGTGTTGAAAGACCTGCTTCTCTGGTACAATTTTCTTCATATCCTATTAGTTGCAATACAATTACAGAGAATACATCAATTCCTGGCCTGCCTGCTGCTGCTGCCAGAGCCGCCTATTAAAAAGAGGCCTTATTAATGGAATTGTACATCTAGGATTAATCGGCTTGCATTGGCCATTTACATTTCTCATTCCACAAGCACTTTTGTTTGCTTAATAGGCTGAAGGAGGTAGGAAATGACACAACAAAGCCTCTCCCAATTGCCAAGCGAATCACTGGTGGATTTAATATCCCCTTCCTCCTTTCATCCTGGAGTGTAGCACGGGGATGAGATCTGGCACATGTCACAAGGGAATAGAGAAGCAGCAGCTAGACGGCAGGTGATTGGTGGAAGAGAGGGAAGGAGGTGGGGGCTGTGGCCCAGGAAATCAGTACTCCTGCAAAGGAACTAGGCCCCTTGTTATTCTTTTGGTCCCTGCTCTAGCCACGCCCACTCCTTTTTAACCTCTGCCCTCCACCCACCATCTCTCTCTCTTCCTGCTTTTCTCTCCCGGTGTGGGCTTTGCCTCTCTCCTCCTCTCTCTCTCCCTCCTTTTCTCTCTTCTCTCCCTCCCTCTCTCTCTCTTTCCCTTTCTCTCTTTTATTCCTTTTTAATAATCATTTTTGGCTATTTCCTGTGTTTATATGTCTGTCACCGCCATCACCTCCAGTGCGGTTCATGCCCTCCCACTGGTGGGAAGCTGTAGCCACTTTTTCTCATGGCGCGCCAGCCCGCTCAGGGATATTTTTTAAGAATAAGACCCCTGGGTCTCTCTCACTCCGAGAACTGTGAGGAAGAGAGGAAAGGTGCTTGCTTGTGTAGATCACCTGGCGGGCAAAGGTCCAGGAAAGCAGAATTCTTGTGATAGAGCAAGGGACAGGGAGAGATGGTTCAGCATTGATGGGGCCCTTGTCTTCCTCCAGCCACGATGGCTTCTGCCGGCTAGTCTCTACCTAGGCTATTCCCAAAAAATCTATCAAATTCTCTACCAGTTCCCATCTGTGATTCCAACTTGAGCAAAGTATAATTGCCATGTGGGAGGCCCTGTGTGTGGAAGGAGAAAATCCACCCAGCTCCACGGGAGACCCTGTGTGGGGGAGCCGAGAAAATCCAACCGCCCCTGGCTTTCTTTGCTTTTTCTTTTCACAGATACCTGTGAACTGATGGTTTGGGTGTGCTCAGATTTCAGGAAGGGAATTATGGGTGTCTCACAGGGTGTTTGAGCTCCCCAAATTCCTGAAGACCCACTGACCATGGGCTGTCTGTACAGCAGCAGTCTGTCAAGAAGAGCATTCACACAGATGGACAGCCCACCCCATGGAAAGAGGCCTAGCGTATGACAGTGTCTGACTTACAGCAATGGTGTTACAGGGGCGTAAGGAGGTAAGGAGGTGTGGATGCTCCAGACCCCTTCCTTCATGATGGAATTCCCTGTTAAGTGTGGGTACAATATAACTAACCATGTATGTGCCTCTACTTGCCCTTCTTTAATGAGGGCGGACCCTCATTGGTCTTCTGGAAGTACCTTGGGATATTAGAAAGGCAGCCACCCCAAAGAAAAGTCACTCAAAAATGTAGCTCTTGTGCCTTTGCCTTAAATGCTGATCTCCAGAGAACTCGGCTTTCCAGGCTTCCAAAGGGGTGGGAGACTTGCAGGTGGGAGGGGGGCTCATAGTTAAGAGATGGATCTTCTTCCTTCTTCCACCACATGGTCTCCCACATGGTAAACGGTATGTTGCTCCTCGAGTTAGAATCATAGAGGGAAACTGATGGAGATTTTGTGAAATGTCCAGGACCAGGCTTATCACCTCACCCTGGATAAAAACAGAATTTGGATAACCCACTGGTTTATCAGCATCCTCCGCACTTCTTTGTGAAGTACCCAGAAGGCCATATAGGTTGAAGTTCATCCCACCCCCGCCCCACCCCCCAGAAAGCCATGCCTCATTGAATACGCCTCTCCCTTTTCCTTACTCCCCACTAATCCAAGGTGAGCCATGCAGGTCAGAAATGATGGACAGCTCCGGCTGCTGAGGCCCAAATGCCTTTCTATGCAGAAGCCCCTTGGTTGCACAGAGGACTCTGGTCCTTGGGTTATCATAGCAACAGCAGTAGTGGAAGCAGCAGCGGCAGAGGCAGAGGCAGAGCCAATGCATGCTGAAGCTCTGGAATATGGAAGACTTTACTCTTTAATGGGATTTTCCTAAAGCACTAGGAAGAGAAGAGAGAGAGATTCCATTAACAACACTACAAAGGCCACTACATATTAGTATTTTAGAACAGTGGCAAAACAGTTCTTGAATCTAATTATTGCTGACAAATATGAAAATTGAAATCAAAGTGAAATGTTCAGCATTGGTGCCTCATACGCTAGCCTTCTCTGACTTCAACTGTATCAACATATTTGTGTTTCTAGTGGTTTCCAGAGAAAATTGGTTATTTTTCCCTCCTCCTCCAATACCTCATTCTCTCTTTCCCCAGGGTCCCCCACTCCCTCCCTGGCTAGGACCCTATAAATTTTGAAGCATTAAATCTGACATATTCATCTCTGTAGCTGGAACTAGGTAACTAATTTTATGTTTACCTGTCAAGGATATAGGAATGAGTTGAGCCGTGTGCCATGACAGCTCCTATGTCCCTTTGCTAGCTACCCCCTCTAGTCCTAAACTTCTTTTTCCTCCTTTTTTTTAAAGATAAAAGTCATTTGACTGATTTCAAATTCCTCGTGATATCAGGACAGAAAAAAAAAGGACTTGTCAACACCTTTCTTTCTTTCCCCCTATTAAGCATACTGTAAAAATCAATCCCTTTGTCACCTCGCTCTGCTCGCGAGAATGTTTAATGGATGTCAAGGGAGCTAATGATCGCTGGTAGAAAATTCATTTTAGATTTGCTATTTATAAAGTACTCAGTACTCAGGTGGGAAATTAACATGAAGCAAGGAGTCGGATGGGGTGGGGGAAGGCTGGGAATGCAGGCCTGGGTCCCTGCCAGATTGGTCTTGGCTTTGCAGCACCCAAAGCACCCTGGGGACGGAGAGCATACGTGGTAGAGAGGCTGTGCCAAGGCATCCCGGAACAGAGAGTGAATCTAGGAAGGAGGCTGTGTGACTTGCTCAACAGTTTAGGCTTTCGAATGTTCAGGCCTCAGTGATCTGACCTTTTCTGGCCAAAATTTTCCCAGAAATAAAATAATTTCTCCAATATGCACCTTACACAGTTGTGAGCAGGATTAAATAAAATATCACACATAAAACATTTACCAGCCCCTGGCCCACAGTACTAGCAGGTAGATCATAAATATTCCGTGTCTTCCCTCACAGCCCCATGCGGTTAGGGAGACACCACGGGATCAGCTCCTGTGTGTCCTCGGGACTTACAGGCCTTTGTACTTCCAGGACAGTCACACAGAAGCAGTGTTAGCTCTTCCCATTACCTCTTGCTCCCAGGTTAATCTGACCAACCAAGGTTCTGCAATCCCCAGCTACAGGGAGGAATTCTCCATGTACTGCTTTGGAGAGTTCTAATACATCCATTGCATAGGCAAGAGGACCAGAGTACCCCACCTCCCAAGCCACGTTAGTGGCTAGTTGCCAGGTGATCCTGATGGTGCCCTGTGGGTACCACGCTTTCAGAACCCCATAGACATACATGCAAACCCAACCATCTCCTCTAGAACCTCATTGTTCTGACCCCTCCTAGTCAAAACAAGACTCTCCACCCCAACCTCAATCCAGGAGAGGACTCCGAATCCTGAAGCAAATCTCCGAGAGCTAGCTAATCCTTCTAAACTTTTCTAGCCTTTGCTGAGGGGCAAATGCTGAAGTTGATTTGACCATTTGCTTCCACGGAAAGCTGGACCTTCTTTGCCCTTTTTTTGGGTGACTGATTGCTCTGGTGTTCAGATGAATCAATCCTAGGCTCCCAAGTCCACGCCCATGTGGAACTCCGAATCAGGGCACTCTAGTGTACCCTTCTCCCTCCTGCTGGCTTCCCCCCTTTCCCAGGCTTCCCAGGGATGCTTCTCTGTTATATTTGGATTAACTGCAAATCTCCTTTGATTACTCACTCTCTGTTGAAACAGACAACCTGTTGCCACGTGTTTGATTACTGAAACCCAGGGGAGATCCTATTTGTAATGCAGCCAGTTACAGCGCACTCAGCATTACACACCGCCGCCGAGCCGCTAATTCATTGTCTAAGAAGTTGCTTTTCAGTTTCTGATTTTTCAATAATAGGCTTCTCACGAAGCTCTTAAGCTTCAGAAATAAGCCCCAAACTGCTTTTCCAGTCATTTACATACGCACAAGCGGATCAGGAAGTGGGGAAAGAAAGAAGAATAATTTTATAGTTATCGCTGGGACTCCGGAAGGCCAGGCAGGTGATCAGGTCCAGGCTAGAAGTCTGGAAAGGCCAATGGGAAGTAAAGAGACCCTCAGGAGACCTGGCACCAAGGTGAACCAAACCTGAAGCTTTTCCTGCCTCTAAGCACCAGCAAATGCCTTTTAGGAAGCTTATCACTCACATTCTCCTGCAGCAACGCCACTGTTAGCCACATAAGCGCCCCTACCCGCCCATTACCAGGGCTAAGTAAGTTCGTGGCTGTGCAAAACCAGCCTAGGTGCCAGACCCACGAGGTCGTCTACTCCACTCAGGAAAGTTACTTCATACATCTGTTGAGGAGTCATGGAGTTAATGTATGGCCTATATTAGCTGTTCTGCCATTTGAACTGAGGGGAAAAAACTTTCTGTTTGCTGGCCCTGTGATCGTAAGAGCGGGAGCACCAATCCCCTTCCCATTAGTGCAGGTGTGGGTGAGCCATGCCTGAAGTTGTAAACATCGGAGAGCTGCCCCCATTTCTATCTGGAGGAGCAACCCCATAGCTGCCCAGACCCAGACCCAGGGCTATGACTTGGCCCACCCCATCCACTCCATCTATGATTTGCTGGAGCACGTGAAGGGACCTGACCCACAGAACCAACACTGCAGGATCTCCACAACATAGGGCAACAACTGGATGCCCAGGAGGAGTCCTAGTGAAAACCCAGCATCCATGGTGTATTAGAAACCAGGTGCCTCAAACCAGACCAATGATTCTTTGCAATGAACACTTGCAAAGATTATGGACAAAAGGGTATATGGGGTGACTTACTGTGTCACACTGCAGCTTTCATGACAATATTTTTAATTTTTCCCTTTACTTTATTCTCTTAAATCTTGTTTTATTGGGGGTATGCGTGTGCCAGAATATAGATCTAATGTGAAGGGATGGAGGAAAAAACGGGATCAAGATACCTGATGTAAAAGACATATGTAATACATTTAAAAAAGAAAAGAACACCACAATAACACAATATATATATGGCATAATTTTTATTTGGAATTTAAATTTATCAGAATCTTGGATTTTTTTTTCTTTTTGCTAAATCTAGCAATACCAGTGACTTCCTTTGTTCCAGTGTCTGGTGGCTTTCCTATGATACATAGATGAATCCAATGGGCAAGATGCATTGAAGTCGCTGAGCTCTTGCCAGGGGCTGAATCAGCAGGGCTACCCAATCCTCACCTTCAGCCTCCAGGCTATGAAAGAAATAAACAACATATGCACACACACACACACACACACACACACACACACACACCTAGCCTCAGCTCTTTAGTTATGGCCAAAGAACAATGCTCAGAGACAAAGTGTGGCTTCTACTTCTTCAGTGCCCAGTTGGGTGAGCAGTCCTTCCAAGAAGCTCTCCCTGTAGCTGTATTCCACAGCTCCTGTCAGTCAACAGTCCTCAGAACTCTACTAAGAGTCACCTGAAGAGCGTCCTCAAATGCAGATTCTGAGGTATCTATCAGTCTATGCTTTTGGGCCTCCAAAACCACACTCAGAGGTCTGTGGTGTCTGGTGGCCTTGTCACAGACCGTTCTTAAAACAGTGAGAAATCAGACTGCTCATGAAGACCTCATTTGCAGAAACTGCTGTCATTTTCGTGAATTAAAAGAAATTGTTATTTATTTAGTATTCTATATGTTGTGTGTCTGTATGGGCATGTGCATGTGTGTGCAGGTGCCTGTAGAGGCTGGAAAAGGGGTTGGGTCCCCTGGAGTTGCGAGAGGTTGTAAGCCACCAATGTGGGTGCTGAGAAGACAGGGGGCATTCTTAACTCCTGAGCCATCTCTTCAGCTCCTTTCTATTCTTTCAAATTCTTTTCCTTTTTTTAAAATTCTTCCCTGCACATCCTTCAGGTGGAGTATATATTTCTGGCTGAAAACAGCAATGTACACAGGTCCTGAACTGTTTGGCACCATCAGTTTGTGCTCACAGACCTAAGCGCAGAATGAAGGTCTGAACCCTGGAGAGGATCTTCTGTCCCCAGGATGAAGCCAAGGATGACTCTGGAGGATCCTGGAGCACTCACCAGTACCTACCCTGCTCAGTGTCCTACATTGATCTTAGAATTTTCCAACATGCACCAAGTAACAGAAGGTTTCACAAATATAATTTAATCAAGGCAATACTATATCCCAAGAAAACATAAATCCCCCATCTTACAGGTGAGAAAATTAAAAGTCTAGGGGGAAGTAACCTCAATTTCTGAAGTTAGAGTTAACGATAGGACTAAGGAGAAAAGTTCTTATGCTGGCTAAATCAGTAACTATATCTTACATAGGCATGTTCTATAAACTGTGAAGGTAGGAAGTTTTGCAATTCATGAGAGACTTAATGAAAGGAAGGAGTAGGCACTGAGTTCTGAACACACGTTGAGAGATGGTCCTAAGTGACAGGACCAGAATTAGAAAAGGAGGTGGAGTAAGAAGGTGGCATAGAGCAGATTATAGTTGAGAAATCCAAAGACAAGAGATTGGCTTGAAAGGTGATTGACAGTGCCTGGGGTCGTTCTGGTTCATTCCTCAGCTCTTGCCCCATCACACAAGCAAGTACCTCTGCCAGGCCTTTTTTTGCCTTTCCTATCTTTCTTGGTGACTTGCCAGTACATATCTGGGCATACATATGGGCTCGTATACATACTTGCAAACACACTGTCTCCCCTGTATTGTGTTCAGAAGATATAAGAGTCACCAAATGGTGGCTCCCTCCAATCACAGTTGAAAACTTATCTGTATCCATGCTAGACCCAGGGTGGCTGATTACCTTGGTTTCTGTCCTTGCCACCTCATGCCAATCAAATACACATAACAACATTTGCCACTTAACAGTTCTTCAGTGTATAATTCAAGTGGTCGGGTATGTTTTCACTATTGCGTGACCATGACTATAATTCATTTTCAGAATTTTTCAGCATCTCAAACAGAATCTTATGCCCAACAGGAACTTTCTATTCCTCATCTTCCCCTGGTTAATCATAATCTCTATGAATTTCTCTGTTCTAGACACTCCATGCAGACAGACACACACAACTGATGTGGGTGTGATTTCTTTCTAATCTGTTGCTTTCGTTGGTTAATTAATAAAGAAACTGCCTAGGCCCATTTGATAGGCCAACCCTTAGGTGAGTCGAGTAAACAGAACAGAAGGCTGGGAGAAAGAAGCTGAGTCAAGGAGTCGCCATGATTCTCCTACTGGACACAGACGCAGGTTAAGATCTTCCCTGGTAAGACACCTCACGGTGTTACAGGGATATTAGAAATGGGTTAGATCGATATGTAAGAGCTAGCCAATAAGAGGCTGGAACTAATGGGTCAGGCAGTGTTTAAAAGAATACAGTTTCCGTGTAATTATTTCGGGTATAAAGCTAGCTGTGCAGGCAGCTGGGTGGTGGGACACATCCCCGCCGCTCCTATTACAACACACAACCTTTTCCTTTTGGGTGTGGAATTCTTCACTGAGTCGCATGTGTCAGGATGCCTTCTTCTGAGGGCCAAATAACTCTCCATTCTGGGTCAGTAGTTGGTTCATTTACTCATCTATTGATGGGCACTTGGGTTGTGTCTATCTTCTGGCTGCTGCAGATGTTGTTTTATTATAAGTACCCATGAACAATCAGTTTAGATCCCTGTTTTCAGTCCTTTTGGGTGTATATCCAAAGTAGAATCACCAGGTCCTACAGAAATTCATTTTTAGCCTTTTGAGGAGCCACCCCATGGTCTCCACAGTGACAAAACACCTTTGTCTTCCCAACAGCAGGTAGATGGTGTCTTGCCCATCTACCTTGTCCTTACCCCATGTCTTTGTCAGCACTTATCTTTTTTATTACCCAATGTGTATAAAGTGACACCAGGTCACTCCTGACTCTTCTTTGGATTTATGTTTCATTATTTGATAATAGATATCCTAACGGGTGAAAAGTATTACCTCTCTGTGATTTCCATGTGTTTCCTTAGTGATGAGGATGCAGATGCCACCATGGAGACAGCAGTGCTTTAAGCCTATGTGCATCCCATGTGCCCGAGAACCTTTTCCATCTCCACTACTGAGAGTGCACACTTTCAGACAGCACAAGAAGGGGACAGTAATTAGCACCCCTTTCCCCCATGTCAGTTTTGAATATGTCTGAGTGTGCCGTGATCCTAAGAGAATAAAGTATTTTCCATATTGCTTTGTATCTAGAGGAGATTCTGTGCCAAGGTAGGCACGTGGGTCTGTGTGTGGATTCTATGCGCAGGAGTGTTGCGGGCAGGGTTCTGGGAAACAGGAACTCACACCTCTTGCATCCCTTTCTTTATATTCTTTCTCACCCCATGCCTACTTCACACATGCTGCCATCTTTCACCCAGGAGTCACAGCCACGCGCAGACAAAATATTCAAGTGACAGCAAGGCCTACAACCCTCATGTTTAGGGACACCATACCAGCTTTGAAAGAGACAAGGCAGAGGGTTTTTAAAGTCAGGAGGATATCATTATATCTTGTTTAAGTTACTTTTATTGAGCAAGAGCTGAATCCAATCATAATGGATATTTTCAAATGTGTTTTTCCTTCTTTAGTTTAAACTAGGAGTAGAATTGGTCTTTTGAGACTCATTCTTTGCCTGTGCTCAGGACCTGTCCTCTTCCTACATACCTATATCCCTAAGGGACTTGTTTGGCCAAGTGTCACCTGATTCTTCCCATTGTGTTCTCTTTTACTGGCCCTGGTCCCCAGCATTTAAGCAAATCTCTCTCAGGAACATCCTCTCAAACTGTAATCTCCCCTATCACCCTTCATCCCCATTTTCCATTTCCTCCTCTCCCTCCTCCTTCTCATCTTCATCTCTCTTCTTTAACCTAAATCCTTTGAAATTAATTATCACATTTCAGCTTGACTTCTATCTCATCCTCTATGACTCTTCTCAAAGAACCATTCTCCCTAAGGGGATAGGAGGTATTTCATTTTTTAAATGACATGTATGTATGTATCTCTATGTGGGTATGTATAGGTATAAATGAAGGGGAGAAGAGGACATCAGATCCACTGGAACTGGAGATAGAGGAGCTTGTGAGCCATCTAACATAGGTACTTAGAATTGAACTTGGGTCCTCTGTAAGAATAATATGTGCTCTTAATCACTGAGCCATCTTCCATCTCCCTCATCCACAATAGAAGACATTCTTATGCTGGATGGTGGTGGCACACACTTTTAATCCCAGCACTTGGGAGACAGAGGCAGAGGCAGGGGAATGTGGATCTCTGTGAGTTCAAGGCCAGCCTGGTCTACAAGAGCTAGCTCCAGGACAGGCTCCAAAGCTACAGAGAACCCTGTCTCTAAAAACCAAAAAAAAAAAAAAAAAAAAAACAAACAAAAAATTCTTATGACTCTTATGACTACGTGTGATGTTTTTTGATCATTTTGAATCATCTGGCATTACTAATAGTCCTACATATTTTACATACTTTGTGCTTAATGATAACTTACTGTTTTGATTGTCTTTGTGTCTGTGTGTGTCTGTGTGTATGAGTTTGACCTTTCCCTGTCGGTCTCCACTATCAGAACTCTTCTACACTCTACCTGTCTTTGCTGACCTCATTTTTTTTTTGGTTTTTCGAGACAGGGTTTCTCCGTGGCTTTGGAGCCTGTCCTGGAACTAGCTCTGTAGACCAGGCTGGTCTCGAACTCACAGAGATCCGCCTGCCTCTGCCTCCCGAGTGCTGGGATTAAAGGCGTGCGCCACCACCGCCCGGCCCGTGCGCCACCACCGCCCTGCCTGCTGACCTCATTTCTGCCCACATATTCTGTACTCTCTCTCTCTGGGTAGTTCACTGTACTTGTGTGGAAGGCTGTCTTTGTTCAAGCCCAAGTACCCCTCCAAAATTTTGGATCATCGGGAAAGCGCCTTGGAAACACACTATGAAGTCAACTATATTAGCCGCCACCTGTCCAAACCCATGTCTGAGCCAATCACCCAGGACCTAGAAGTCCCCTTTCTCCACATCACTCTGGCTGCTGCACTGCCCATTCTCACCATGGCTCTCTCTACATTTCGGCATTGCTGTAGCCCCATCCCCACCCCCGTGCATCCTTAGGAAGTGGTCCTTGCTCTAAGCTTGTTTCCCTCCAACACACCTCTCACACAGAAATTAGAGTATCATTTTAACATCCCTAATAACCCAAATACTGCTTTTTAAAACCTGATCGTGTTACTACTGAGTAGCACCCAAACTTCAGAATGAACCTTTCCCCCAGCATAAAGATTTTGTGTAAGAGCCATTCAAGGTTGGTGCAGGATGACTTAAAGGCTAGGCTGGGATATATGTGAGTCTGTTGCAAATACAAAAACAACAAACAAAACCAGCAAGAAACAGTCGTTTATGTTCTGACCTCTACCCGCCTCTCTCCCAGTAGCCTCCTTTCCACCATACTCCTGTCCCCTCACCTCATCCTCCAAGCCACCCCTTGCTGAACTGATTTTAGATCCTACATTCATTCCTGCAATGCTGACTTGCCCCTAACCTGAAAGCTACAGCTCCCCGTGTGTATAAACTCCCATCTTCTCACTCTGTGAATCTGCTCATCTTTCTTCCTCAGTTAGACACCACTTCCTCCCAAATCGCCTGAATACTACCATAGTAAACCTTAAAGGCCTTTGTCCCAGATCCAGATCAAGCCACATTACAGTGAACTCTCTGTTCATTAGGTGTAAGAATTGTATATCTGCCCGTTGTTTCCCCAACACACAATAGGCCCTAAGAGAAATTTCTATAACGGATTCAATATAAGTCTAAGGAAGGATACAGCCATACCATCAGATGCACAATGTGGCTTTTTAAATCAGAAATCGAGAAGATGTGGAATTAGCATGTTAACATCATTTCCAGAGGATAAAAAAATTCATTAGGATTAAAATCCACCTTACCAAATTTAAACATTAAACCAATGTTTCTGAAGTCTGCAGCAGAACTTCACTTAATAGAGACACACTGTAAGGAAGCGTAGAAGAGGTCTTGCTTAGTGACTTGTTGGGAGAGTGCTTGTTAGGAGAGGATTAGGGATGGCCTTGGTGTGAGTCAATGGCCACTATGTGTTTGTATTGTGTCTAAACAAAAAGAAGAAGAAGAAGAAGAAGAAGAAGAAGAAGAAGAGGAGGAGGAGGAGGAGGAGGAGGAGGAGGAGGAGGAGGAGGAGGAGGAGGAGGAGGAGGAGGAGGAGGAGAAGAAGAAGAAGAAGAAGAAGAAGAAGAAGAAGAAGAAGAAGAAGAAGAAGAAGAAGAAGAAGAAGAAGAAGAAGAAGAAGAAGAAGAAGAAAGGAGGACAGGAAGCTTCAGGTGGGTTCAATGAATTGCCAAACAGATCACACCTAGAAACACCTGCTATGGCAATAGCTTCTTTGAAGTTGATCAATATCAGTTGACACATGTTTGGAAGATGATAATTAGAATGACTAGAGAAAGCTGTGAACGGTATGCAACGTGGCAGTCATAGGGAAGAACTGAGAACATGGTGGGGACATCATCTTTTAGAAAGTCTATCAGAGTATGTAGCTTGTGTACTGAAAACGAAAAGGCAGAAGCAGTGGGTTTCATCAGGACTGCATTCAACTGCAAGTAAAAGAATCCTCATTGCCATTAGTAAGTCTATTTGATTGTTTTTATTTAATAAAGCTAAAGCGGCAAGCTATATGGTTAGCCACAGAGATTTTTTCCTTGCTATTCTTGAGAGTGTGGCTGCTCTTCCTGTGGGCAGTGTGGCTGCTGGGATTCCAAGCGATGTCATGAAGGGAAATAATAATCATCAGACAGCTAGAGTCATCTAACAGCAGCCCCTGAAGCCTCATTCAGTCATCTTGTGCTTGAATTCTATTGGTCTGATTGCATTACAAACACATAGAAGATAATGGTAGGTAAAAGAATATTTGTCTACCCTTACAGTCAGCTACAAGAGTATCTGGGAGGTGTTTTAAATGGGCACACTGCTGCCCTGTAAAAATTTAAGAGCATCATTTGTAGAGAAAGAATAGACTAGATACTGAGAAGGCATCAAAGTGCCTGCTAAAATAATAAAGTATCTCCTCACAGAGTTTATCAACTGTGAAAAGGGGTTTAACATCAGTTATTTTCACTGTACCTCCTACAGTACAATATCTGGTATTCTTTCCAGGCAGAGATAGTCATGCCTTCACTGACCAGAGCATGCAGGGTATGAGTCAGACCTGGACATCTGCCTGTAACGATCCTCTGCAGAGACGATGATAGGCAGCTAGAACAGGACCAGCACTCAAGAAGGGAGGGTCTGGCAATTGGAACACTCTAGATTGGCTGGGTAGGAATTGGGGACCATTATTCAAATTGGTTCATTGCCTTAGAAATCAGACAGGAAAGTGAAATGCCATGGTGTCTCAGAACTCCCAGAGTCCCTAAAACAGCTCTGAGATTTGATGGTTAAAATGTTTGATTCTGGACAAGTTTTCACAGTATGAAAGCAATAAAGAAAGATGACAAGGCATTTAAATCCTCCAGTCAAAGAATCTTCAGGGAGAAGGAAGAAAACATAAAAATAAACTGTGAATTTTTTATTTATTTTCAGTATTAGCAAAGTGATCTATGGATGTGCATGCATGCCTTGACTGTTGCATTAAGGAAAGAGCCATTTGCTGGTTGGTTTTTGTCAACTTGACCCAAATGCAGATGTATCTAAGAAGGGAGACTCTGGTTTGATAAATTGCCTCTACCAGATGGGCCTATCAGCAAATCTATGGTACATTTTCTTGATTAATGATTGATTTGGAATCGGCTCAGGGTGGACATGTGATCTCATGGAGAACATTTCTTTCCAGGCTGGGCAAGCCATGAGGAGCAAGAGAGCAAGCAGCATTCCTACATGGTCTCTGCTTTAGTTACCGCCTCTAGGTTCTTGTCTTGAGTCCTTGCCTTGGCTTCTGCTGCTGATGGACTGTAACCTCTAAGCCGAATAAACACTTTACTCCCCAATTTGCTTCTGGATATGGTACTTTATCATAGCAATAGAAATCAAACCAAGACAGATAATGTCCATTTTGTGTCTGAGCCAAGATGCACCTTTGCTACCCAGGAAGCTAACTGTACTTCCTAGGAGAATGCTTAAAGGGAGGGGGAAGGAGAGTGAGAGAAGGTTTAAGGAGGCAGAAAGGAAGCCATCCTTGTCCTTCTCTTCTCCATCTGAAGATGTCTGTGCAATCCCTTTGTTCCTGTTTTTGATTTAGCCCTCCTGGTCCCTGCCTGTGCACACTTACTCAGATGGTGAGCCCTGGTTCTGTACCACAACCCCCGCATGGACCTGTCTGTCTGCCTGGGGAAGAACTGGTTTCTCTTCTTCAGTAATTCTAGCGTGAAACAATGAATTCTGCAAAGATAGTTACATAGTTGCCCTTAACACATGACTTATTATTGATAATAGACAGAATCTGTAACTAAAGATAATGATCAGAATGATTAGAGAGACGGATGGACACAACATGGCTTGGCAGTCACCGGAAGGAACTGTGTGGGATGCCATATTCAATGTCCAAAAAGTATGGCTATAAAATGCATTGGTCAAAGTCAGAAAGATGCCCTTAGGAATGGTACACTTTGGAGTCAGGCCTTGGCTTACACAGTGAAAATACACGACAATGGGATGAGAAGATTGAAATAACACTTCCCTGAAAGCTAGAGCTATTATATGACTGTTAGAATACCCAGAGCACATCAAGGCCTCTTTTCTTCCTTTTCCTTTTCCCTCTATTTTCCTTCTGTCTGCAACACAGTATCACTTGCTAAGGATGCTTGGAACATAAGGCACCCTGTGCCCTCCTGGAGCTCACAGCCTGCAGAAAAGTCGCACGTAATTGAGGAACTACACCAACATGCTATGGATGTTAAAAAAATGAAACCAAGTACAAGTGGAGTGAGTTCAAGAGTAGGGGAGCCACAGATGAAGAACAAGGCCCTGCAAAGAGGCGCTTCGGTGCCAAGTGGGTCTGGAGTTACAGAAAACATTTTGAAGTAGTCAAGGGCAGGTGGGGACTTGAGCACAAGCAGAGCACAGCCTTCACGTGAGCCTAAGGGAGAGAACCACAGAAAACTCCTGCGTGTCTGTGAATGGGAACTGTAATTGTTAGTGATGAGAGAGATAGGTACACTGAGGCTAATAATCCCTTAGGACTTTCATGCCTTGTCAAGGTACCCGGGCTCCACCCTGATTGGATTTGGAGCGAGGCGTCATCACAGCCCCAGATATACTGGGAGAAGAGTATTTTAAGAAGCACATGGCATAGCCATACTGGGGATGTGGTTTGGTGGAAACATGTTGCCAAGCATGTGTAAGACTCTGGGTTAAGCTACCAGCACCACTGAGAAAAACAAAAAGTTATAGAAGAATCACAAATGAGCAATTAAAGTTTGGGCAATGGAAGGTTATATAAAAAATAAGAGAGAAATACTAACATATTCAGAATCATGAAAAGACAATGGGGAGAGAACCACGCTTTCAAATATCTAAGAATTACCCATATAATAGAAAAATCATATCAGTTCTTCAGGTGGTAGAGTAAGGTGACCATAATGCTATTGGGTGTTTAATAGGTACCGGCTAGTATATAGGCATTTTTTCAGTATCAACTTACTTATTTAATCCTCTGGACAGTGCTACAAGGAAATTCTATAATTATTTCATTTTATTGAATATGAAACCGAAGATGATTCAAGAGCTGGGCAACGTAGCTCAGTGGTAGAGTGCTTTACAAGTGTGCACTGGCCCTGGTTCATGCTCCAGGACCACAAGGAAGCAGTGCACCAGCCCTGGTTCATCCTCCAGGACCACAAGGAAGCAAAAAACAGAGGTTTATTCAAATGCCTCGATTCTCAAAATAAGAGGTGGCTAAGCTAGCGTTGGCCCCAAGCCAAGGACAAGTAAACTATAACTATATTCTAGAGTGGGGTAATGTATGGAGCCTCCGGAAGGTAGAGCCTCCCTCTACCACATCTCTTTCTTCCCATCATCTCTGAAACCCAACAGTTAAACCAGTAGATGATCAGAAGGAAATTTCTCCGTTCACATTATTGGTAACAGACGCTGGGAACCCCCAGCAGCTGTGTTGAAGAGGTGTCAGAGCTCAAAGGGAAGGGTTGAATAAATCATATTAGAAGTCCCCCTGGGCTTGAGCTTGTTGTGATTCTAGGGTTGTCTGACACAGCAGGGTGAATTCTTTGGGGCACCAGATGGCTGTGTGGGTTACCCAGTGACTAAACTTGGCTCCAATCTGCACAGTAGTTTCATAACCCATGTGCCTCTCAGATCTGCTGACTCCATCAGAAAGCAACAAGCTTTCGTTCCTGCGTGGCCGGCAAGGACTGACCTGGCGTGGAAAGCAGCGGCAACATCACAGTCATCTAACACACAGACCTTTGGAGCTTCATGGCTGCTGTGGAGGTGCTAGGCATGAGTCTTCCTTGAGCACAGGAAGAAGGCGGTGGTATAAGGTGACTGATACCTCCAGAAGAGAGGCAATGTCTGGGGGAAAGATTGGTGTCCCATTCTTGCCTTTGAGGAAGGAGTTTCTTCCATGGCTCACTGCTGGTTAACACTCTGCCAATTCCATCTTAAATATTCTTGACCTTCACTCCAACGCTTCCTGAATTTTTCTTGCAAGAAGCCTTAGAGATGGATCAATTAGGAGTTATTACAATTCTTCATTCCTTCTGCCTGCCATGCTTTAACTGGTTAATCTTTGCCTGGTCCCCTAAGAATGCTCTACAAGTAAATAAATACATGTCTGGATTGACAGATGATGTCTTACACATGATACAGTATGCAGTTTGCATGTGCCTGCCCATCACTTCCGAGAGCTCACTGTGTTCACCCATCTGTGACCGTTTATATCCCTAGCTTCCCGTAGACAGAAACCACTTGTGAGTATTTTTCTCCTAACACCACTACCTATCAATAACTATACTCAAGAAGACTATTTGCAGAATTGCGGAATGCAGAGCTTGGAATGAAACGTTAAAATCCTTTGATCCGACCGCTTTATTTTAAGGTGCAAACGGCAAAGTCCATCTAGGTGTGTGTCTAACACAGGAGTGCAGAGCATTTTCCAATGACTTTCTGGGTATGTTTTTTTTAGCCCTGCTCCTAATGAAAACAGCTTGGGAGAATTTTAAAACTGTCACTGTTGAGTGAGACCACGAGGAGATTCTGACCTACCCAGTCTGTGACAGGGTCTGATGCCAGCGTTTGTGTAATGCTTTCTGGGTTGTTCAGTGGTTTGCAATGACTAGCTTAGAGTAGGAGTGTATTGAAAACAGACACAGGCTGAGGACCTATCGGAGCACCTATCTGTTGAAGGCTCTTATGGCGTCTAAGACGGGGTTAGGAGAAGAATTGCTCTAGGTTACTGGACTTGGAAGAATTGCAGACCTAGGAAAAGTTTTGTCCTATGAGAAAAACTGCAAATAATCTTCACTACCGTGGAAGATGGGAATGCAGGCAGAAGCAGCCCTTCCAAAGTATTCGGGCTGTACTGTGGCTCCTAGGGTGATCATAGAAGCATGGCCTCCTCTGAACATGCAGAGCTGACAAATTCAATGCGACAGACTAAGAGACAACAGATATACCGAACCATGCAAGATGACGTCCCAAATAGTGTAGAGCAGTAGAAGAGAATGAATAACTGTCTTCAGTTAATGAAGCATTTGGATTGTTTTTGAAACCTAAATTAGGGAAGGTTGACCAAGTGACAAGTAAGTTCTCAAAGGGAGGCAAATGTATGTAGCACGAATTCTAATTGGTATTAATAATAAAAACCCAGAGTCAGATATAGGGGTTAATACTGAAGATCAGAGAAGAAAAGTGGCCAGTCACTTAGAGTTCTTATCTCTACCAATGCTCAGACCAAAGGGGCCATCCTGTCCTCAGACTGCACTGCTCCTCAGGCTGCACTGAGCTCCTGTCTCCTCCCACCTTATATTCCTCTCTCCACCCAGCCATACCACTCCTGTGTCCACCTCCCTAGCGCTGGGATTAAAGGCATGGGATCCCAAGTGCTGGGATCACCTTTGTGTGAGCTATATTTCTCTTTTCAACAGAGTCAATCTCATGTAGCTCAAGATGGCCTTGAACTCAAAGAGATCCCTCTGTTTCTGTCTCCATCTCCTGAGTCCTGGGATTAGTGGTGTGTGCCACCACTCCTTGGCCTCCAGTGGATTAGTTCTGCACTCTGATCTTTAGTCAAACTTTATTTGTTAAACCACAGACAAAATATTACTACAGATGCGCATCCCACACAGAAACCAAGGAACCAGACCAGTCGCCCAGGGCAAGTTCTTCCCTGACTTATCACAAGTTTTCTCTCTTTACCATCTTTGGCCCTATTGTTGCTGTGCAGAAATTGGGGCACAAAGGAGGGAGTCTGGCTATGCTGGGGGGCAATGGAGTTAAGAGTCATCAGATATTCAATAACAAAAATGAGGAGTCACATGACTATTTGACCCTCATTTGCTTCCAGATTCATCATGCGTCATATAATAGAAAACACATCAGATCTCCGGAACACCTTCTTGGTAAGAGCAACAGGAATCAAAGGCAGTGTCTCTGATCTGCAAGAACACGGAGCCGTGATGTGCAGAACCTCTGCCAATGCTTGCCCAAACACGGACTGAGAACTGGTGTTGTGGAATATTAGTGGAAGATGTGTTACATTTATTTATGCTGTGGAACATTGGTTTAATGATGCAAACATGTGTTGCATTCTTTCATATTGCATTTGTTTAGCTGTGTGAAGCGGTGTTACTTTGCCTGTTTAAAACACCTGATTAGTCCAATAAAGAGCTGAATGGCCAATAGCAAGGCAGGAGAAAGGACAGGTGGGGTTGGCAGGCAGAGAGAATAAGTAGGGGGAGGAATCTGGGAAAAGAGAAGATTGAAGAGTGAGGAAAGAAGGAGAGGAGGATGTTGGGGGCTAGCCACCCAGTCACCCAGCCAGACATAGAATAAGAAGGAAAGAAAAGATATACAGAAATAGGAAAAGGTTAAAAACCCAGACACAAAAGCTAGACAGCATAATTTTAAGTTAAGAAAAGCTAGCTAGAAATAAGCCAATCTAAGGTGGGGCATCCAAGTATGTATAAGTAATAATAAGCCTCTGCATGTGATTTATTTGGGAGCTGGGTGGGGTGGCAGGTCCCCAAAAGAGCAAAACAACAAACAAACAAAAAACAACTACAGGGTTAGTTTCTTGCCAGGCCGTCATCATTAGCACAGGAGGCCTTACACTGCATTGAATCTTCACACTTGCTGCAAGATCTCTGCTTTGTGACCCGACCTCACCTGATTTGTTCCCTGTGCAGTGCTAGCCCCTTCAGCACAGCATGAACCATAGTACTCTCCATACACACTCCTTAGCCATTGAAGCAGTGGACCAGCCATAAAAGTGTTTTGGACTGAGGTTAGAGTTTGGTGCCACTTCTAAGAATAGGCAAGTGAAGCCCAAACAAACTGGTCTTTTGAACACTCTTTTATTAATGCAAAGGCTAATGTTCTCACTGAAGCTAAAAATAAAAAGAGATGAGGGAAAACCAAACTTAGTAACCTAAGATGTTTTGGGTAGCAAGAGTGAAGAATATATTTTCCAATATTTGACTCTTAGCTTGACAGTCTCTCTTGCAATCCTCTCTTCTCAGCAATGAAAATTAGAGTCTTTGTTGGTTTGTTTTGCAGTTTGCAAATGTCTTACAGAGCTCCTCTGGCAGGGCTTCTGCTTTTCCTCTCTCAAATAAACAAAAGGCCAAACCTGTAATATGACTGACATAAGGGGTATTCTGTGATTGCCTGCCATGATTTCAGGGGAGTCAAGAAAGGGAGTGAGCAAAAGGAACAAGGCAAGCATAGATGTAGAGGGAAAGATAAAGGCTGGAAGAAGGCAAGATAAGCTGGGTATGAAAAACCAGTGTCAGAGACACTAAACATATGAAGACAATGCAGTGAACAACATCCCAGACAATCCCCCCTGAGGACAGGGAACTTACCACATTTCATCTGCCCTCCTTCCCCAATGCTCCACCCCATGGTCTGGGCTCTAGTGGGCGGGGCACACAGACGCTCCCCTCCTTCTAGACAAGCCTGCAGGAAGCAGAGCAAGCCTGCCAGCTTGACCTAGATCTGCCAACTGATCAATTACCACTCCCATGGAAGAGAAGGGGGGATGAAAGGAAGAAGGAAAAGAGGAAGCATCTAGAGTGGGGAGCTGGAAGAGAGAGAGAGGCCAGCAGGAGAGGATGGGAGGGAGCGTGGTTGAATTCACACATGGCAGGGACAGTAGGAGCAGTCTTACTCCTGAGGGCAGCATAAGTAAATACACAGGGAAGAAAATGCGAAGTTTTCAGAGACAACTGATCAAAGTCAGTAAAAGCAGCAGGAATCTTTCTTTTTCCCAAATTTTGTTGATTTGGACTAGAGTAGTGCTCCTTGTCCCCACTGAAACTCTTACCTCTAGCTCCTCTCTTTCACCAAAATTCTGCCCCTCTGCTCTTCACACGGCAGGATCACAAACCCATGCCAAGCCTCCTTTTCCATACAGATGGGGGTATGATCCCTGCATTTCATCGAGAGACCCCTCTCCTCCCCAGTCTGCCCCCCTCCCCCCGCTACAGTGCAGAAGCCCCAGCAGACTGGAAGAGAGTCCAGGGAGACTCATAAGACGGTGCCTGCCCAACCTGCAGCCACCAGCTACCTTATGTTTGCATGTTTCAATTTTTATGTTTAATTTGTTTTTATTGAATTTCAAATGACTATAGACATAAAGTAAACATGTAACAAGCCAATAGAGCAGAAAGGAAGAAAACCGCATAAATACAACCGGTCTCAGCATGGAGTTCCACTTAGCACCACATGTTTGGAGTGTTACAAGCATTAATGAGTCCTTACAACACCCAGGGGAGTCGCTCCCTGGCCTGTCAGGCAGGTGGGGAGACAGGCTCTTGGAGGGAAATATTTATTTTCCCTATAGAAAACACAAGGAAAAAAATGAGCCCAGAGATGATCAGGTTCCCAACTGAGCTTGACTCAGGTCACTAGAGCTTTCTTGACACCTAGAGGCCGTCCCTTGGGATATTTGAAGTGTGTAGGATCTCTGATGTCCCTACCAATAAAGCAAACTTAGCATTTGAGCCTGTGAGCAGGAAGCCAAGAACTCCCAATAACAATAACAACATAAAGATTGGCAAAGAGCCAAATCCTGGGCCTGCCAATCTTGTTCAGAGGGCGTCTTTACCATGAGAGGACATCAAGAATGTTACAGATCTTTCTAGCACGTGCTTCCTGTGTGTGACAGAATCACATGAACAGGATGGACACACAAAGTCTGCGGCTTCTTGGAATTGTGTATGCTCACTTCAGCCCAAAGGATAACCTGGTTTATCTGGTCCATCCATGACACTTAACTAAAGAAAGTCTTGCTCATTAGCCACTAGTTCGGCTGAACTGTGTGTGCATGCAAAGAAATTTCAGGGAATTGCTAGTAGGAAACCAGGATTCGAGCACCCTCCCTTCCTGGGAACCTAGAAAGGTATTTTAAAGTTACTTTCTTGGACCACATCGTCAATACCTGTGTTGAAGGAGAGGCTTCCTAAGAAAGAAGATAAACCAGGTCTACATCGCAGTAAATGAAAATACTTCTTGTATTTCTATCTGACTTTAAAAGAAAAAAAAAAAAGTATCACCAGCAGAACCAGGTTGCACTTGGTAACTCTGGTAACTACGGCTGCCGGTTCCAAGAACGGCCTTCATCAGCAGGGCCTGATGCTGCTGCCTGGCGCCGCTTGGCTGCCTGACAGCCTTGAGCAAATGTTCCGAGGCCCAGCACTGTGGTAGTGCAGTCTCCAGCAGGAAGGGTGGAGAGGAACTCTCTAGGAACATTAGACCATAATGAACCCTAAGTAGGCATCCCCAAGCATGGCAGACATGCTTCCCTTTTAGGGGTTCCCCTTCTCATCCTGCACTTTGATCACACTCCCAAATAGCCACACCAGGCCCTAGATCCCTTCATCTCAAGTTGATACTGCATGTGGTCAGTGAGTGCTGTTTGGTTTCATCTACCTCCTTCCTGTCTCAGACTGTACCCAGCTTGACTGCCTAGGCCTTCCGCATGTTTGCATGTTTACTGCGAGTGAACAGCAGGAAGTTAGATGATCTGCCCAGCTCCAGGGTGCCCACCCATGGCCTCAGCTGTGAGCCAAGGACAGTGTGAAGTGAGCCTCTTTTCCTCCCAACTCCGTATTTTCAATAAGCAGGTACCTTGATGTGGGATCTGAGAGGTGAAGAATTAGGAGGGTTGGAAAGGAGACTAACCCAGCTAAAGGAAAGGTGCTGAGAGGAGCCATGATCCCTGGGAGAAGGGATGGCTGGTTGTTAGAAAGAGGAAGCTGCAGCGTACCCAGCCATTTGTGCTCAGAACCTCTGCTGGCAGAAGGTAGGCAGTGGTTGGAAAAGGCAGTGCCTCAGCCTGCTTCCTCTCATCTCAAGAGAGAGCTTCCTCTAGTTAACCAGCCCTGGTAGCAGACCCCTCACCCCTTGGAGCTAATCAACGCCCCCACCCCCAGCCTCCCAGTCCTGTCACACATAATCATTTTGAATCCCCTAAACCTTGTACCTCCCTAAATCAGATCACTGTTGCTCATGGGTTGGGGGGAAGGAATGAACCAGGGAGGGGGGGTCCATAACCTGTCACTAGAGCCACACACCTTTCCAAGAGGCAAGAAACCCAGAAGTAGTAGTCGGGGGAAGAGTCAGCTTAAAACAAAAACAGAGGAGAAGAAAAAAAAATTGCCTCAGAATGTGTGCCGCATTCTAAGTAGTCCCGCTGGGTCAATGCAATAGGGGTGGATTATTGCAGGCAAGACCTGGGCTGCCTCAGTAATTCTGCAAGTTTGATAAGAGATAGCTAGCAGCCTTTGCTTCCTTCCCTGAAAGTAAAACAGACATCACCTTTGCCACGTCCCACTGGCATGTGGCATGGGGTCTCTAGGGGTCACACTGCCTTAAAATTGGCCAGCCCTGTTCGATTATGACACATGGCAGCCGATTTAGAACTCCCTGGATGCAGCCAGCATAAATAAAGCTATCATTTTCCTTGGGAAATTCAGAATTTGGGAGAAGGAGACCGGATCCAAGATATCTCAGTTCCCACGCTCAGCCCCCAAGATGGGAACAAGACTACAAAAAAAAAAAATCAGACTTCACCTGAGGAAATAGGTTTTTTTCTACTCCTCTATTCAGAGGTATATGTGAAGTATGAGCAAATATTATGCTTCTCTGCATTTATTTCTAATGAAAAGTTATGCTAATTTATATGTAAATTCGCTTTGGCCCTGGGGCTCCTGGCATATAGCCAATGGGGTTGCTGATGGTGGGGTTTTGGCAGTTGTCTCCAGGTTGATGTAATAAACAGGACAGAGGCTCTCAGGACAGATGGCAGTTTCCAAAGGCATGGGTCACCCTCTCCCATCCTCTGAAACCTTACTCAATGTCTTGCCTGCTTAGTTTCCATTTCTGCTGTCAAAAAGCAAGGAGCTATTTCCAGAGGGGGACCTGGGCTTGAACTCAATTCCCCTATTGCCAATGTTAGGGTTATAGACTCAGTTTGTGAAATCCCAAGTGCCTGAAATTAGCAGAGTATATGCATAGACACACACACAGACACACACACACACCAATCCTGCTCCATATTACGTAAGAGGAGTCAACCAAGGATGCCTCTAGACTCCTTATCCTTCTACACCCCCAATGCCTAAAGGACAGGATGGAGACCTCAGGGGCTGAGTCTCTAGGGTTAGGCGAGACAGGCGGTCCCATGGTTATTCCTGTGTGGTCCTCTGCCCCATACTTTCTTGTTAGAGACTAATTCCTCTTTTCTCCTTCCCCTTCCTCCCTAAACCACAGCCAGGATGTACAGGCATTTGCATCTGATTCCTTCCAGCCTGGTCTCTCTGTCCTCATACGAGGTCTGCAGAGGACAGGGTCCATCACCCAGAAGGGATCAGAAGGACTAGCTCCTAGGACTCAGCGAGATCATGACAAGTCTGTAATACACTGGGAACAGAGGAAGCAGTTGTGGGACTCCCATCCCTTTTCACTCCGCCAGTCAGAACTTTCCTCTGGGAACGCAACTGCATAAGGAAGGAGAGGCTTACCTCCCCCTCCTCCCTGCCTCAGGCGCCAAGCCTCTTGGAGAGCCTTGCAGGACCAAGACTGTCAAAGTTTCTGCCTGTCTCAATCTCTGAGTTCCAACATCTTAAATATTAAAGGGGCAACCTAGAGCCCCCACCCCACCCCCAAAAGATGGGGGAAGGCAAACTGGTGAGCAGTTAATTCCACGGCCAGGATTAACGGGAGGATTGACACAGTGGTGGGGACCACACAGTGCAGCAAATGGACTCAAGGTGGAAGCAGATTCCCAAATGCACCTGAAATGAGCAGAACCAACAGCGAAGAGCCCTGGGCAGAGAGCAAGCCAGCCTCAGCAACTGCAGCCTGGCTCCTCCGCCAATAAGTAGACCGAAAATTAGCATTCGCCTCTTAGTGCCTCTGTCCTTTCAACTTGGAGAGGCTTTCCTGAATTTCAGAGCCCACCGCAGCTTGCCGCTGTGGTGCACACTCCTTTATCTGCTTAAAACGTCCACCCCCACCCAGCCCCGCCACAAACACACCCCCAAACAGATTCAAAACTAACAGTTGTTCAGGCTCCTGCGAAAGCATTTATTCCCCCACCCCGCCGAAACCAAACCGCTGGCCAGCACCTTCCAGGAGGTACCCGATTATTTCCAGCCTGCGTCTCCCCGCTTTGCTCCTCTTGGAAGCTTTACAAGTTCACTGGCCAATATTTAAAGTTTTGTTCTGTAATTTATCCCCAGTCGCATAAGCAGCACATTCGCAACCCGGCTGCCCTCCCCATCTGAGAGGATCCCTTTGCATACATGTGTGCTGGGCTGTGTAAGTGTGAAGGATGTGCATGAAGCCAGGGAGCCAGCGCACAGCTACGGACCCAAGGGGAGCAGCCGAGACACGTTTTACTTATGCACATATAGTCCCCCATTCCGGTAGCAGCCAGAATCAAATCAATATTCTCACAGCCTGGTCGGGAGAATGAAGTCCCAGCCATGCTGGTTAAAACGCTCCCGCTTCCACCTGCAAACCGCGCAGCGGAGCCGACCCCCAAGAGCCTGCAAATGCTTGCAGCACCGGGTACCATTCCCGGGGATGCTGTAGGCATATCAAAAGCCGGTCTTACCTTGGAAGAGGCACAGAGCCGCCAGCCCCGTGAAGATTGCCCACGAGATAGAATTGTGCATTTTTGCCTGGATGGTTTTCATGATTTTTTTTCTTCTTTTTCTTCTTTTTTGTCAGGATCGCTTTTTTCCCCCTCTCTCTCTTTCTTTCCTTTTTTCCTCTTAATAGATTGTGTTGCTCTCAAGCTCTTCCGAGGAGATTTAAATCCACTGTTTTGCTGAAGGACACAACAAGGAAGCCGAGGGCGTGAGAGAGTCTGACTTCTCCGTAATTATCTCCACTCATACTCTGGCACTGAGGCGCATTGTACAATCTGGCCCTGGACAGCCCTCCTACAAGCTGCAATCATTGGTTCTAATCCAAGGATTGACAGAGCTACAACACGCGCGCGCAGGCACACACACACACACACACACACACACACACACACACACACACTCAGGAATCATTTGCTGGGCAAATCAAGCTGATTAAAGAGACAGGAGCCTGGAGAGATGGAATGATAAATGCCACTTTGCCCCTTGTATATTGCTTTCATTTTTTAAACTGACAGTCAGCAGAGCCCTGAGCATCCAAAAATCCCTTTGCTCTGGTGGTCTTTGGCCCCCCGAACTTAGATACACTTTGCACTGGAGAAATCCCATAGTCAACTTGGCTTGCAGAAAATTTTAAAGGGGCATTTTCATGCTCTGTGAAATTTGCAAGAATGAGTCTAATTCTATTTGTTGTTCCTATTTTGCCTGCAAGGGAAGTTATTCAGTGACAGATTTCTCCTCCCTATTTCTTCAACCTTTCTGTGTAGTCACTTTGAAAATAATAAATAACTTTTTGTTTTCTTCTCCTGTCCCTCTGCCTTCTGAAAACCTGCATCACTCCTATTTTTCAGTCACTTTAGTTTCTAAAATCACCAATGTGGATGCCACCCCATGCGATGTGATAAAGTGTCCAGAATTTGAGAAGACAGCCCACTGTTTACAGAACTGTCTGAAAGAGAGCCAGGCTCTTGCTACATGGCCTCAATCAACATTCACTACAAAGCATGCTGTCTGTATTTTAGCCTCCAATTAGACAGACTTAAGTTAGATGCACCGAAGGACCGTCAAATTGCTCATTTGTGTGTTGCTATTAAATGTCCTCAGATGGCTGTATCTCTTTGATGATCTCTCAGCAAGAAAACCAACCAAACAAATAAATAGACACAATTTTTTTCAGAGTTCTAATTCTAAGAAGTAGGAAGCTCGGTTTTGACTTCTTCCCCTTAAGGAAACAAGTGATGCACTCTGAACAAAAGGAAAAGCTGAGCCCTTCATGGATGCTCACCAGTTCATTTCCGCACATGTTTCAGATTGTCTTCCAGCCCAGTCGTGTCAGTTATGCCTTCTTGCGGTTCCCATAGAATTGCTAATGTATATTCTCGTTCTGCCATAGAGCGCTCGGTGCCTGTTCATATTTATGGTCACAAAGTGAAATGAAGACGATACTGAGGCTCACTCTTCTTGCTCAGTGGGTGACTATGTGAACACCAGCAGAAGAGGTGGGTGGGCGGTCCATGGCCCTGAGCACGGGGGGGGGGGGCAGAGCATCTTTCTTGCTCCCCACAGACCCAGGCCAAAGACAGGTCCCTTTAGTTCCCCAAGCCTGGCCTTTGGCCTGCAAAACCAGAGAGCAGGAGATCACTTCCAAAGCCTCTTGCTGTTGTATTTAAAGGTGTTCTCTTTCTCTTCTTCTGCCTTTATGGTTTTTTTAATTGTTTTTATTGAGGTATATATTTTTCTCGACTCCCCTTCCTTCCTCCCCTCCTCTTCATCCTCTCCCATGCTACCCATGCTCCCAGTTTACTAAGGATATCCCCCCTCTCTCTCTCTCTCTCTCTCTCTCTCTCTCTCTCTCTCTTACTTCCCATGTAGATTAGACCTGTGTGTGTCTGTCTTAGAGTCCTCTTGGTTGTCTAGGTTCTCTGAGATTGTGAATTGTAGGCTGGTTTTTCTTTACTTTATGTCTAAAAGCCACTTATGAGTGAGTACATATTTTATTTGTCTTTCTGGATCTGGGTTACCTCACTCAATATGATGTTTTCTAGATCCATCCATTTGCCCGCAAATTTCATCAGTAGCCCTCCTTTATACAGATGATAAATGGGCTGAGAAAGAAATCAGAGAACCATCACCCTTCACAATAGCCACAAATAACATAAAATATCTTGGAGTAGCTTTAACCAAACAAGTGGAAGACCTGTATGACAAGAACTTTAGGCCATTTGAACTTCCTCTGCTGAGAATTCTCTGTTCAGTTCAGTGCCCCATTTTTTAATTGGATTAATTAGCATTTTAAAGTCTAGTTTCCTGAGTTCTCTATATATTTTGGAGATCAGACCTTTGTCTGTTGTGGGGTTGGTGAAGATCTTCTCCCAGTCAGTAGGTTGCCTTTTTGTCTTGGTGACAGTGTCCTTTTCTTTACAGAAGCTTCTCAGTTTTAGTAGGTCCCATTTATTCAATGTTGCCCTTAATGTCTGTGCTGTTGGGGTTACACATAGGAAGCGATCTCCTGTGCCCATCTGTTGTAGGGTACTTCCCACTTTCTCTTCTATTAGGTTCAATATGTTCTGACTGATAGTGAGGTCTTTAATCCATTTGGACTTGAGTTTTGTGCATGGTGATAGATATGGGTCTATTTTCATTCTTCTACAGGTTGACATCCAGTTATGCCAGCACCATTTGTTGAAGATGCTTTCTTTCTTCCATTGTATACTTTAGGCTCCTTTATCAAAAATGAGGTGTTCATAGGTTTGTGGGTTAAAATTCGGGTCTTCTATACAATTTCATTGGTCACGGAGTCTACAATTGGTGATCCTAAAGAAGCTAAGTAAGAAGGTGAACCAAAGGAAAAACATATAGTTACCCTCTTGGCTATGGGAAGTAGACAAAATTGCCAGGGAGAAAATTGGGATCTTGGGGGTGGGGTGGGATGGGGGTAAGGGGAGATGGGGAGAGAAAAGGGAGAAGGGGAGGATGGGGGGAACTTGGGGAAAAAGGAGGATTGGGATAAAGGAAGGTTGGATAGGGGAGCACGGAAGCACAATTCTTAGTTAAGGGAGCCACCTTAGGGTTGACAAGAGACTTGAACCTAGAGTGGCTCCCAGGAGCCCAAGCCAAGGTCCCCAGTTAGTTCCTTGGGCAGCTGAGGATAGGGAACCTGAAATGACCCTAGCCTATAGCAATACTGACGAATATCTTGCATATCATCATAGAACCTTCATCTGGTGATGGATGGAGATAGAGACAGAGACCCACACTGGAGCACTGGACTGTGCTCCCAAGGTCCCAATGAGGAGCAGAAGGAGGGAGAACATGAGCAAAGAAGTCGGGACCACGAGGGGTGCACCCACCCACTGAGACAGTGGAGCTGATCTACGGGGAGCTCACCAAGGCCAGCTGGACTGTGACTGAAAAAGCATGGGTTAAAACTGGACTCTCTGAACATGGCGAACAATGAGGGCTCATGAGAAGCCAAGGACAATGGCATGGGGTTTTGATCCTACTTAATGTGCTGGCTTGGTGGGAGCCTAGCCAGTTTGGATGTTCACCTTCCTAGATATGGACAGAGGTGGGAGGACCTAGGACTTACCACAGGGCAGAGAACCCTGACTGCTCTTTGGACTGGAGAGGGAGGGGAAGAGGAGTGGGAGGAGGGGGAGAAGGGTGGGAGGAGGGGGAGGGAAATGGGAGGCTGGGAGGAGGTGGAAACTTGTTTTTTTTTCTTTCTTTTCTCAATGAAAAAATAAATAAATAAATTTAAAAAAAAAAGAACTTTAAATCTCTGAAGAAATTGAAGAAGACACCAGAAAATGAAAGATCTCCCACCCTTTTGAGTAGGTAGAATTAACATAGTAGAAAGGGCAATCTTACCAAAAGCAATCTACAGATTCAACACAATGCCCATCAAAATCCCAGCAAAATTCTTCACAGATTGACTTTACGTTCTAATACACATGTTCATCCAAATGCCCTTGATGCCAGGAGCTTTCCAGGACAAGAATCTTATCTTGGGGTCTTTTGTCCAAGGCTCAGCATCGTGATGTGTGTGATTAAATGCTCCAGGGCAGCGGGGACAGCAGGTGACAAGAGTGCAGAATGGTTGAAGGGAGGTTTCCTTCTACCCCCACTCCACTTCCTTCTAGGCTGATGGCAAAGAGTAGAGCCACCACCGATAGTCTTCAGCGACTGGAGAGGGAACGACATCAACATCTGTGGATGTCCGCCGTGGAAATGCACAGATCCGCACTCACCTGATTTTTCCTGTGCTCCCACACACGCAGCCAGAGTAAGAATGAAGCCATCACAGCCAGTGTTCGCCGAGCCTCTGTTATGTGCCGGGTGTAAAAATATGCCGTCTTCTCTTTCGTTTTCTCGTTAAACCCTCGTGGCCTGTGAACAGTGCCTCATTATTATTACTCTGCCCATTTTATAGATGAGGATGTCGAGGTCCAGAAAACACTTGCCCACAGCTATGCAACTCTTAACCAATAGAGTCAGGGTTTGAATTTAATAATTTTGTGGGTTAGATCAACTTCAAAGATATTATTCTAGGCTAAGTTCTGTGAGGGATGCAAAGGGGTATTAGAGACTTTTTCTGCTGTTTTAAAAACAGTGAAAGTATGAATTAATCCATGCAAAACAATGACTATATCAGGACACCATATACTGTTTTAAGTCTTAACCAAATTGCCAGTGGTTGGCCCCGTAATTGATTCTATCAGCTGGCATCTGGCAAGTGACCGTTCTCCAGGATAGCTTTCTGGCATTCTTTGGAGAGCCTGAGAGTCAGGTTCTGCCTTGAGGGGGACACAGAAAGAGTGGCTCCATAGCGCGGGGAAGACTACTGTCCGCAGGTGACATCATGTTAAAAGTTAGCATTGGAGGTGAGAAAGAACCTGCCCGAGATCTGCCCTCACACCCTGCTGTGATGCAATAAATTGTTTTAATGAATTATTTTTAAAATTTTATTTTACATTCCAACCACAGTTCTCCCTCCCCCCTCCTGCCCCCCTTCACCTCCCCCCACCCCCACCCATTCACTCCTCCAATGGGTAAGGGCTCCCATGGGAAGTCAACAAAGTCTGGCACATTAAGTTGGGGCGGCACCAAACCCCTCCCCCCTGCACTAAGGGTGAGCATAGCATCCCACCTTAGGGAATGGGCACAGTGATTTTTTTAAAAAACCTGAAATAAAATTAAACCTTGGCCTATACCTGATCCTAGGCGATACTTTTCTGAGAACAGGTGGGTGGTATAACTGTCAGATAACACAGAGAAGGCAAGCTGAACACGCACCCATTGTCATCCATACAGCTCTTTTTTCCTTATTTTTAAAAGAGCTTCATACATGAGAACTGTATCTCCATTATTTCCACGCTGTCCTCTCTCCCTTAAAACTCCTGCATTATCACACGCCCACCACTCCCTCTTAAATTCATCTCTTCTTTATTATTATAGTTCATATATATGCATACATAATTATACTTATTATTGGTATATACATAATATATAAGTACATACATATATATTTATATCTGGGCCCAGTTGCTCATCTGTAGGTTAGATTGGATTACCTATTAGAGGTTCATCCTTAGGAAAGGCGAGCTATTTATTATTATTGTCTGTAGTTCTTCTAGGGTGGGGCACTATGAGATTAGAGACAATGCATGAACTGGTGTTTTCATTGTTCTGGTCTCATTTAGGTGGCCATGTTGCTAAGAATTTATTGATGCAGCTCCCTGTCATGTGTAGAAAACACTGTATCACTGCAGGCATCCGGATTTTATGACTCTTACAGTCTTTCCGCCTGCCTTTCCGCAGTGTTCCTTAAGCCTTAGGTGTGGGGGTTGTGTCGCAGGTATATCAGTTGGGGTTGGGCACTCCATAATCAGCTGTTCCCTGCATTTTACCCAGTTGTGGATTTCTAGGGTGGTTTCCATCTGCTGCCAACGGTTCTTTAAGTGAAGGGTGAGAGTTACACTTCTCTGTGGATATCACGGCTGCGTTTTGAAAGCAGGTGGGCATTAGAATCGTTTGGGAGAGTGGTGATTGTCATGCACAGGGCCTCGGGTTGTGTCTCTCTAGGTCCACATCCCAGTTCTGCCCCAGAGATTGTGGGACTCCTTTGGAGATATCCCAACTCCACATCTGCTATCTACAACAAGAGTAATTACTCCTCCATCCAGCCATAGCCACATCTCACAGCCACCGAGTCATTTCCATTTATTTTGCTATTTTAACCAAATTGAGACTGATGTGGTCTAGCACATATCAGTGGAGGAAGCAATCAGGGCCTGGGAATTGAGTCTCCCTGAGATTGTAGCTTCAGAATGGGGCTACCCTTTCCCTGAGTCAAAACGTATTCCTAAGGGAGCCCCAGTCCAGCTAGGTGGGAACTACTTGCTGCCAAACCCCAGTGTCCAAAACGTGCTCTCTCTTTCTGACCATGAATCTACCCCATCCAGTGACTTTCACATTTGGGGAAAGCACACAGATAACCTCACTGAGAAAGGGTACCTTTTCTTTTCCTTTGTTTTGAGGAGTGCCACCCTCACACCCCGGGTCACCAGCAGACAGAATCCCAAGGTCAATCAGTGGCTCATTTTTGTGGTTATCATTGGCAGGGAGGATCCTGGTATACTTTAGGGAGAATTTTTTTCCTCCAGCCTCAGAATTTACTGAGAGGGGTCATGTGGATAGAATCTGCAACCCTCCTCCCCATTCTCCCTCCATTTGCATCTCAGATCTATCAGGACATCTGGCCTCAAACAGCAAGCCACCCGACCCTGTCATTTAAGGGGTGGCCTGTGCCTGTGTTAGGGATTTCCTGTGAAGAGAAGTGAGGCACGATCTGATGAACCTCTGATTGGGGGACATTGTGATTGGAAGGGGACTCTTGGAAGTCTCAGTTCCTTACTGCACAATCAGACTTCCTGTCTGTGTCGGAGCCTCGAGCGCTCCTCATCAGGGCTGCAGGATGCACGTTGAACCTTGGGGTCACCACATTTTTTTTTTATCATGCATCGTTTATGCTCCATGCCATGAGCCAGCTCTTTTATAGAGGAAATGGACGAGTAGCCCAAAGCCAAAAATCGGTGCCAAGAAAGGGACGTTACATTTTAGGCAGGACGGTGCTCGCATCCACCCGCAATCCTTTAAAGTTAAGGGAACTTTACTATGGGGAAGATTTTTGCTGTTCACAGATAACGAAGAAGGAAGGGGCCTAGGGTACCAAGAAGTGGAAACAGATTAGGTCTTTAACTTCCAAGAAGAGGGCAGCCAGCACTGTGCTCCTTAAACCTTTCATCATCGGGTAGCTTAAGATTCCGCCCAGTGTGTGATGAGCTACGACAAATAGGGATTGATTCTCTGCAAACTGCCCCCACGCACACCTGTCACCTTAGGCCACGGCAGACAATAAGTCCAGGAAGGTCACTGTGAGACCCGGCTGCCCTGCTGTCCAAATTGCAGCTGAACCCTGAGAGCGGCCTCCAGCCCAGGAGAGAGGTGAACAATAGCCCACGAGTGGTGGACCAGCCCCGAGCCCTGGATTGGGAAACCACACAGAGGAGGAGGAGAGGAAGGTGTGCAGTCTGTGAGGGAGGCAGGAAGGAGTGTGCAGGCGGTGTTTTTATTTCTCTCAGCCATTATGGAAAGAACGGCAGGAGCTTAAATCTAAAGAGCTGCGCAGAAATAATGTTGAGGACTTAACAAAAGCTGCGGCTCTGCTCTGCTGTCCACCTGCTGTGGCCTGCCTCTGCCTCGGCTCTGGGCAGTGGGTGATCTTACATTCTCAGATGCTTGCATGAGCCCCGCTGTGGGGAGCAGGAGCCAGCCTGCCCTCTGCATGCCTCGGGGGAGCCTGGTGCAGCTCACTGGTGACTGCACTTCAGGGAAGGCAAGGAAGGCTATGACAGAAAGCAGGCAGTCTCTTGCCTACTCCAAGGACTGCCCTGGAAAGTGGCAGGGGGCATGGCCACTTTAGATCAGGCCATCATATGAGGTCTCTGAAAAGCCGAGAGAATGCGTTTAGGGACATATCACACCTGAATGATGGTAGCTCTGCTTTGAGAATTTCATAGTTAGCAGATTGCCTGATGCATTGATAATTCTTCTACACTGATATTAAAATGAAAATATAATTCCTAGCCCAGAAATTGCAGTCCAAGTCCTAGAGAGACTTTGAGTATGTGTGTGTGGTGTGTGTGTTTTGTGTGTATGTGTAGGCCAGAAGACAACCATGTTTTTTGTTTCCTGCCATCCATGTTGGTTTTTGAGATAGCTCAACCATTTGTCCGGAACTTGTCAAGTGGGTTAAGGTAGCTGGTCTGTGACTCTGCGTCCCCTGCACTGGATGACAAGTGAGTGACATCATGCCCAACTGTTTGTTTATATGCTTGTTTTTCACATGAGTTCTATGAGTTCAACTGAAGTCCCTTTGTTTGCAAGGAAATCACTTTACCGACTGAGCTATCTCCCCATAACCAAAAGGAGCTAATAAATTATAGACATGGCTATCTGGTCATACTTTTTAGAAATTATCAGCAATAACTCAAAAGAATAATGGGAAGTTGCAAGGTTTAAGGTCAGAAGAGCAGGGATTGGTTATGTCCCTCTGGGACTCTGTCTTGTGTCCCTCAGGGGCTCAGGGCTTTATGCTGTCTCCTATCAGAGAATTCTTCAAGGACAATCTGACCTCTGCCAAAGTGTCTCCAACTTGTGCGAGATTTACTTTTCAAAATGAATATCCTAGCACACGCATTGGCTCCTTGTCTTTAAAATCAGCTTGCCAGGAAGCACTAACCACTGTGCAGCTCAGGGAACACTAAGTAAGAACTGCACAGCCAGGCGTCCCATCCTCAGGGTACTCTATGCCACGTTGTCTCTGGGTGCTGCGGAAAACCCGGCCGTGGATTTTTGATGTTCAGCACACTGAGCTGTAGTTCCTTGGGGTCCTCATGAGGGATGCCACAATCGAAGTGTGTAAGTGAGCACAGCAAATCAGTTCCTTCCCTGATCATTTTATCATTTTCTAGGAGTTTGGGGGGAAAGGTATTTTTATTTCAGAGGTATCTTTTCTGACATGTGAGGGATACCTTTCTAACACTTGCGGAGGCTCTGCAAAAAAATGAAGCCAACAAAAGCAAAGTAGAATCAAAGGGTAAGAATGCTGTCAACAGTAAGACAAGGGACGCTTGAAGCCAGATGTCCCCTCCCTAGAGCTTCTGCTTCTATTTGTTCAGGTTATGTGGAGTTTGGCTCCTGTTTCTTGTGGCTCAAAGGCTAATGTAAAAGGCAGTGCATATGAATTTCCTGCTTCTCCACCCTTCCATCATGGCTGTTTATGCTGTCCTAAGTGTCCATGTGTTACACAGAGTCTGTAGAAGAAAGAAGGCCTTAGGCAGAGATGTAGGCATCTGAGATCTTTTCTTTAAAATCAAATTACAAGCCAAGTAGTCAGTGTTGTTATCAACTTGGAATTAGAATAAGATCAGAGGTGTAACAACAGTAGATAGAATCCCTCCTTCTCTAAAGGCTGTAGTTGAGTGGGTTGGGTAAACCACCATCACCTTCATGTATTAACTGTTATTTTAGTGAATGCTGGGGATGGAAATCTGGGCCCAGTCACTTCTTAATGCGTATCTCCTTTGTGGACCCTCTGCACGTGTCTTTTACTGTCTTTGGTAGCTGAATACTATGATTTCAATGTACTAGGGTACTGTGGGTCAATGCTCTTGTACCCTGCAAATATTTGTCACTTGTATTGGTTTCATAAAATGCTGATTGGCCAATAGCCAGGTAGGAAGTCTAGGTGGGATGACCAGAAGAGGAGAATTCTGGGAAGAGGAAAGGAACACTCTGCAGTTGTTTCCTAGACACAGAAGAAGCAAGATGAGAATGCCTCACTGATAAAAGGTACCAAGCCATGTGGCTAACACAGACAAGAATTTTGATTAATTTAAGATGCAAGAGTGAGTTAATAAAAAGCCTGAGCTAATAGGCCAACCAGTTTATAATTAATGTAGGCTTCTGTGTGTTTCTTTGGGACTGAATGGCTGCGGGACTGGGAAGGACAGAAACCTCTGCCAACACTAAGGTCCATGATTGCATATGGACATAAAAACACCATCAGGACTTCTCAACACCTAACAAATGCATCTTGTTCTCACACCTGGGTCTACTTTAAATAAAACTTCAAAAAAAAAAAACAAGCAGAGGAGGAAGATAAGGGTAGCCCAGTAGGTCAAAACTTTATTCTATCTGCATAAAAGAATGTGGTCTTTTATTCTGAGTGAGGATTAACAATGACTAAGGACTGGAAGTGAGCCCTTGACTGAGTGGGAGTCAGTGTGACTCAGCCTTGTGAGTCTGGGTCTTGGCGTTCAAGGGTTCTGAGAGTGTAGGTAGACAGGGCCTGGAGTAGCAGATCCTGACTGTTAGAATATTGGAGCTGATTTGAAAGCATAATTACCATTGATTCTGAGTAAAGGGAAGAAAGAAACAACAACTGGTATTTTTGGAGGTTCAACATGCAGCACCAGTCTGGGAGCACACCTGTAATTTCAGCTACTCAGAAAGCTGAGGCAGGGGGTTCACAGATTCAAGTTGAGTGACTCCATCTCAAAATACAAAATTTCAAATAAACCTGGGGCTATTGCTCAGTGGTAGAATACTTGTATCCCTACACACACACACACACACACACACACACACACACACACACACTTGCATGCATAGAGATCAGGCCACTCTCCAGAGAAGTCTTTCCTGGCCCTCTAGTTTTGAGCTATTATCCACACTGCACTTCCCAGAGTCAGACTGGCTACTTTATGCAATGGACGTTCAGTCCTATTGGCAACTCAGCTCATAGCAGGTCACACACATGGATGACTTCACGTATGTGGGCACAACCGTTTTTTCTTCAGGGCCAACAGGATCAGAGCACAGGACAGTCAAGGCCTGTCAAGATTAGACACAAAGGAGGGTAGAATGGTCCTTGTGGTGTTTTAGGAAGACCAACTTCATACACTAGAGCTGAAGACTCAGTGACCGACATTAAAGAACCACCGTGGGATTTGCATCATTTCTCTCCATTTGCCAATCTATTTTGAGATTTCTGAGGAGGAAGACTTTTGATCAGGCTAGAGTTTTATTAATGTCTCAATTGTTTGGCCTCATATGGTCCCCATGCTGTCTAGAACCCATTGAGCTCTACCACATGGATCCAGGGGTAGGCTCTGAGTCTAGCAGGGCTTGAGAACCCTTCCGTCAGCATCTCATATTGTCATTCTGCAGAGAGTTGTGGTGTCCAGAGAAGGCTGACCACCTGCTGAGGCTCACACAGCAGAACTGGGAACTGGGAATGGAGTCAATACATCTCACCCCTTGTTCAATGTTCTTTCTTGTATTTGAGAATGTCTCGTTGCCTTGGTTCAAAGTATGTCTGTTTTCAAGAAACCCATTCTGATTTATTTATCCAAATTTGTATTATTCATACTAAAAGTTTTACATTTTTTTAAAAAAAATATATAATCACACCTGGAAATTCTGGACATATTCCATATTATAGACATATATGTCTATAATGGATGACTTAGGTTATGTGGTTTCTGTTCCTTTGGATAGGCTTGGTCACAAGAAGAAATAGTAAGACTGTAAGGACCCCGAGACTCCAGAGTGGGAGTAAATGCATGGAGTGGGAGAAAGGAGTGGAGAAGGCAAAAGGCAAGAATGGAAACCTGACAGGGATTACCAACAGCATGAATATCAGCCTCCTTTTAGATTCCGGTGACTGGCTTTCCAGGATGGACAGGTGGTTAGCTAGTTGGTGGGCATGATACTCTCATAATACATGGACTTATTCAAGTGTTGCCCTATGAAGGGCATAGGGATGAGGTCCCTGAAGGAGGGTATCAGTGGAGTCCGTGTGGGAGCTGCCTCTAAGGCAGCAATAGCTATTCATCACAGACATCTGACGGATTCTCACCCCCAATAGGATATAGAAGAGACATATAAGGGTTTAAAATCAAATCATTCTGTCATACTGAAGAATAACGATAATTCCTACTAAGGGAATGTATATATTTTTAATTTCAGAGTGAATTAAGTGCCTATAAAAGGTGTTGAGTTGGCAGCCTAGAAAGCTGGTGCTTTTGATTTATGCCCAGTGAGGAAAGAGAAAGGCAGTTGCCTGGCACATTTCTGAGAGCTTGGAACCACCCACCCATGTCCTCTACACTTTATCTCACAAAGAATTGCCGTCCATCTTTCCTCTTCCAGGTCCTCCCACCACTCTGCAATGGCTTCAGGTAAAGACGGTAGCTGGACCAAATAGTAGGACGTTCAACGAGAGACTATTGCGGTCCATGGACAACGCGACATCCCGTGACCATCATTTACAGACCAAGCTGCCCCAGAAGCACATGTTTCATTTTGGAAGCACATTGGCATGTTTTATTTCATAATCTTCTCAAAATTATTTGTTCGGCAACACTTGCTCTTGTCACTTTTGTTTTAGGAAGGGAGACTTAGGCACAGAAGATGACAGAATGCTGGATCTGGAGTTATCTTTAAAAACTGGCAGGGCTAAAAATAGCGCTCAGATTTCCTTACTTTCGGTGAAGATCGCAGTCTCCAGCCTAAAAAGATGAGGCAGCAGTGGGTGTGGACTCAGAACCCAGTTGACCTAACGCGTTGTCTTTGTCCCATTGCACAGATTGGTCCACATTACTTACCATAGGGTGAGAATAAAATTACACTCAGATAAAAGAATGGCAATGATAAAAAACATTAATAAAAATAACATCTTATGGAAGGAAAATCTCTATCAAGATAGATTAGAAGCCCAGAGGCAACGTAGCTAGTGTAGCCATGGAGGTGAAGCAGAGCCAGTCTCATTTGCTTTAGGTTCCCACTTAAAGACACGTTTTATTTACAGGATGCTTAAGCTGTCTGAGCCTCATATGCCCCATTAGCAGACTAGGGGAGGAGAAACAGCCTGGCAGAATTACACACAGCACCTGGATAAAGCTGCTGGCTCCCAGCAGGCTCTGCATATACGTTGGGTCACCTACTAGGGGAACATTGTTTTTTCCCGTTATGTTGAGAAATAGGATAATTTGGGGAAGAAGTCTTTTTGAAAGAAAAATAAAAGACTGATATTTTTGTTACACTTTTATTTTTTTTTTACTGGCTCTAATTTGGATGTCTTTTCTTGTTATCTCTCCAGCTTTGTGTTAAGGTCTGGCTGTTGGTTTCAAAGCTGATGAAACAGCCTTCACTTTAGCTTTATTAAAGCTAGTCCACAAAAGCTTCCGGAGGTGGTACATATTAAAAAGATATCAAAATACGTTAAAATTGACCACTGAGCAATTGATTGCAAATGTTGTGCTGTCTTCCCAGTCATTCTTTTCAGAAAGGAAGTCTGTTGGAAGAGGAGGCCCTTCCTGATCCTGCTAGCAGACCCATGTACACACGGTCAGACAGAGTTCGTGCCTTCCACAGCAACCCAAAAATTCTGTCATGCAGTTCCAAAGGCTGCCGTGGAGGAAAGTGTGTATTCTTTAAGGCATGTGTTTGTGCTTGCTCTGCTTAGAAATGAAATGTTCATAAAAATGTCACTGCACAAGTAAAGCATTTACATGGGACAAGGAGATGTGACTCCCAAAGATAACATTTGCACACACACACACACACACCTCCCTATTTTCTTCCAAATGTGTATTCCACATTTACAACAGCAATTTAGCCCAGAATTATTAGTAGAATATAATACAAATTTTGTATGAAAATACAAACAGTACTTTCCTGTGTATGTTTATTATTGCAGTATGCCTAACTTATATGCTACACACGGGGCAAAGAACCAGCAACAAAGAGAAGGAGCCCTAGTATAACCAAGAAGGGAACTCCTGAGGTGAGACCTTTAGCCTTCACACTGCCATCACGGATTCTAGATGATGCCTTTACTTTCTAAGAGTATTGATCACCTACAAAATAACTGATACTTCTGTTTCCTCTAACTAGAGTACAGAACTGTATTGTATCTTCATGTTAAGTAAGAGAGACCTAAGGACATGTTTTCAAGCCAAAGCTTTCCAAGCCTTTATTGTACTACTGCTGAGTTCACCGGTTCAGGTTTTGGAGTATGGTCTGTGTCAGTGTGAACTCAGCACTACAGCATCCCACAACTCTGCATCGCCATTCTTAGATTAGAGGTCCAGCACTTACCCAGCTTGTACATTGATTGAGACAGATACTTTGAATACTATTGATGCAACTCTTTGTAACTCTTCCTTCTAAAGTTACTCATGGCTCAAGTGGGACACTGGCTAACAGCTATAAATATAGGGTTACAAACAGAAGCAAGGAACATGAGATCCCAAGTGGTTAGGGCAAACTTTCCTTTTTTTATTTGTTTTCTTCTTTCTTCCCTTTTCCCCTCTTTCTTGCTTTCTTTTTTTCCCCTTTTGTTGTGACTTCTCACGCCACTTCCTATCTCAGAGGCAGAGAAACTGGTTAGGGGGCCCCAAAAGAGAGTTTGTGCAAAAAAAAAAAAATATGAGCACTCCAAACTCAAGCAATGGGCAGGGAGGAAGTGGATTCCGAGGAACCCCAGATCAAAGTGCTGTACTGCAGCATCATTTTCAACAGACAGTGCTAAGCACAGCACAGTTCTACTGAACACAATTCTTCTGGAAACTGTCAAGCAGATGGGGAGGCATCTCCCAGATATGAAGCTTTACATGGTAAAATGGTAACGGAGCAGAAAGTCATCAGTGCTAGGCAGAGTTTAGCTTAAATACTATTGATGCCATGGATTTATAAAAACAAATAAAATTTGATATCTCAAGTCAAGTATCATGTATCTGCCATGCAGAGACCAGGCATCCTGATGGAAGTACGACAGCGGGAGGTGAATCAGGAAGTGAAAATCAAAGTAGGGTGTTGCATCCTTACCAAAAGGAAATGTTATAGAGAAAAAAGCAAGCAGTTAAGAGTAAAACAGCAGTGATTTACCTCTAAAGATAAACAACACAGCCAGGGAAACCATACATAAAGGTTATATTAACAAAAGCATTGTGAAAATTATAAACTAGGTACAGTAGATGGATATGGAGATTGACAGTTGTATTATTCCATCCATAGATGAATATGAAATGACAGAACCTTGAAACAGGCAAATTGAGAATAAAAGTGCATCCCTTCAAAACAATGAACTTGTCACAATTAGCTGTCTGCAGTTCAAAAGATCTCAATATTCCTTTAGAATAAGTGCAATAAGGATCAATTCTAATGTAACATTAATTCTCTTGCACACTAACCTGAAAATTAGGGGTGGTAGCTTATTTGTAGAGTGCTTGACTCCCATGCACAAAGGTTAGCTTTCAGCCTCTTGTGATCAGGAAATGATGATACACACTTGTAATCCCAACACTGGCAAGACGATCTGAAGTTCAAGGTAATCATCAGCTACATACAACATGAGTGCAGGCCAGCCTGACCTGGAGATCCTATGTAAGAGAGAGGTAGGGAGAAAGAGGGAGGGAGGGAGGGAAGGAGGGAGGGAGGAAGGGAGGGAGGGAGGGAGGGAAGGAGGAAAGGAGAAGGGAGGGAAGAAGAAAAAGAAAGAAGGAAGGAAGAAAGAAAGAAAGAAAGAAAGAAAGAAAGAAAGAAAGAAAGAAAGAAGAAATTAACAAGAAGATAAAGAGAAATTGTTTCCTGGATAAATGAAAAAAGGAAAAAGTCCAAGTTTATTTTATTTATTTATTTTATTATTATTATTATTTTGCCTTTTTAAGACAGGGTTTCTCTGTGGTTGTGGAGCCTGTTCTGGAACTAGCTCTTATAGACCAGGCTGGTCTCGAACGTCCAATTTTAAAAAAAAAGAATCCAAATGAAATTCTAGATATATGTAAAAAAATGAGAATACTATGCATTAAATCTTGTGGGATGTAGCCGAAGTAAATTACAGTCTCAATTACTATTATTAAACAACAGGAAGTATTAGAAATAAATTCCGTAGGCATTACTGTTACAACATTCGACAAACAGGAACAACAAAATATATTTCTTTAAGCAAAAGAACCAGCAGTTGTTTGTCTCTGAGAAGAAGTCCACTAAGCAGACATTGGCATTAATTCATTGGTTGAGCAAAATCTGGACCAACAGTTTTCGTCCTTCTATCTTTACCTACCTCAAGACACCGGTAGGTTTTGCATTCATATTTCCTGAAAAAAGAAGAAAAAGAGGGAAGGATGCAGCAGACTTTATCTGTCCCATTTCATCTGCAAAGCTGTTTTCCCAGAGAAAGCTCAGTCCTTCTCATTAGCCAAACGCACAGCGAACGACCAACATTGATTATAAGGGAAACCTGAAAGGATTAGCAATGAGTGGCCTCAGGGAAAAAGACCTAAAAGGAGTAACACTAAAAACAATCAACTTGACCAATAATAGTAATATCTATGTGTTGGAGAAGACAAATGAAATAAATAAAACTCAAACAAATATGATAAAAGAACCATCTTACAACATTTGATATCAGAAAACATGCATTCAATATAAATATTGACAAAATGCCAGGTATAAGTTTAAACAAATACTCCCCCAAATCTAGATTAAACAGAAGATTTTAAAAAGAACTATGGAATGCCAATATTGACTCTATAGACAGGAGCTGAGGAGAATAACTGCTAGACATGCTTTGCCATGCACTTCTCCCTGTGTTGAAAAGATACAGTGGTTCCCACCATATATAAAATTGCATGTGACCAAACTATTTTTAAAATCTCTTAGGAGCCTAGAATAGTCATTTTTTTAAAAGTCCATTTTTCAAAACTTCCAGGTTGGAATTGCTTTGAGTTTATTTTTAGTGGGCTGAAAAGGAAAGAGTGTGCCTGAACTTAAGGATCATGTTATCTGAGACCATATTGTCCATGGGGTATAGATTTTTTTCATCTTCCTAAAATGTATACAGGAATGGAAAGCCTTTGAAAGCCAATACATGTGTGTGTAGACACAAAAGCATGAACCATGCTCCTGGTCAGGAGTACTCTGCAGCAGAGTTAGAAATGTGCCCATAAGAATTTAGTTTATAAGAAAAATGAAATTTTAAGTCAGTGGGGAGGCTAATTGATTATTAAATAAGTTGCATCATAAAAAATGCTAACTCTATTCAAATGTGGAGGAGGGTCTGTGACAAAATAGCTAAGGGGGGAGCAGGAAGGGAGAGAGAATGAAGGAGGGAAGTGGGGGTCTTCTTTTCTTGGTGATGACTATTATTATTATTATTATTATTATTATTATTATTATTATTGATAGGAGGAGGTTGGGACAATTTCTCTGTAGCTTTGGAGCCTGACCTGGAACTCATTTTACAGACCAGATGGCCTAGAATTCACAGAGATCTGCCTGTTTCTGCCTCCTGAGTTTGCAGGGATTAAAGGGGTATGCCACCCCCACCCAGTTCTTTTCTTGATATTAATCAAAAATTTAATTCAAAATGGGGTTGAAGAATATTTAGTAAAGACTTAAGGAGATGGCAATATCAGAGATTATATTTTTAATTTATATATTAGGAGGCTTTCCTGAGTAAGATACAAAACCTAGAATTTATAAAGGAAAAGATTGACAGGTTTTGCTGTACAAAAATTATAAATGTCTGCCTGACAAAAGACTCCATAAACAAAGTTAAAAGACAAGTGAAAGAAACAGCCACTGGTGCCGTGAATAATATTTTGATGTAGTGACTGATTTCCCCCTGACTCTCTTTTATAGCCACCCCTGTCCCCGCCATCCCTCTGGCGGCGGCAAGGGTATTCTGTGTTCGCTGCCTCAGAGGACAGATGACACAGCATAACGCGGAGAACAAAGGAGTCAGGTCTCAGGTTTTGAATTTCAAAAGCCTAGGATGTAGCACAGAAAAAAACCATTGGGAAATTGTGTTGTAGCAGTCTCAATCTTAAGATTTGATTGTCTCGATTCTCAGTCTGGATTCTATTGACTTGGGAAAGAGCAGGGGAAAGGGAAGTAAAGGTGAGAAACTAGGGGAGTGGGGGCTACACGGGAATAGCTTTCGTACTCAAGGTTGAGCTTGACTTTACATGGGAGAGACATAGAAAGAGAGAGAGGGATACAAGTATGTGTGTGCGTGTGTGTGTGGTGTATATGGTGTGAGTGTATGTGTAATGTGTGGTGTGCATGTGATATGTGTTTGTGGTGTGTATGTGATGTGTGTGTGATATATGTGCATGTGGTGTGTGTGTATGATGTTTGGTAGATAAGGTGTATGTGTGTGTCCATGTGCGTGCATGCATGTACATGCATGTGTGTGTGAGGTGTGGTACGTATAGTGTGCGTATGGTGTGCGTGTAAGATGTGTGGTGTGTGTGGTGTGTGTGTTATGTATGGTGTACATGTGTATCCATGTGCGTACGTGCATGCTTGTGTGTGTGTGTGTGTGTGGTGTGGTATATATAGTGTGGTGTGTGTGTAAGATGTGTGGTGTGTATGGTGTGTGTATATGATGTATGATATGTATGGTGTACATGTGTGTTCATGTGTGTGCGTGCATGCATGTATACGTGAAGGGGAGGTATTATGCGCTAGTAACAGAAAACTGGGAAACAAAGAACCTGGCATTTCCCTTTCTTCGGCAGAGCCAAGAAGGAACAAGACCCCAAATTTTCCTCCTCTAATGGTAGCAGTGTGTGGGAGAGCAGACAGATGACAACCCCTTGTGGTGGCCGCCACCCGGCTTAGTGTCGTCGCACAGATCCTCGTACAGGTATCCCAGAACACCCAAGTTCAGCAAGACAAGAAGCATACTTTTCTTGGATGGAGCAAGAAATGATTTGTCCTTAACGTGAGGACGACAGCAGCACATCTGGAAGTGCCAGCGTGGACAGAGATGACAGAAACTGGCTGCACCCTGCGCAGTTCTGGACCTTGGCCCTAACCCACGGAAGGGGGTGATGACTGTTGGGGCTGAGATTCGCTTCTGGCACCTACAGGGAAAATCTGAGAATGATGAGGAACTTTTCGTGTCTGCCGTTAGAACTCATGACACATGACACCTATGACCAGAAACGATAAAGACAGCAGCCTCCTGGAGGCTGATCCTCTGAGAATCCAACTCTGAGATGAGGTGCTTATTACACCATTTGCATCCGGGCCAAGGGAAAAAAGAGGTGAGGATGGCCGGACATGTGGGAAGGCTATACAGTAGACCAACAGTATCCCCACTGATTCCACAGTAAGTTCCAGGGTTCAGCAGCGCTCAGAGTTGTTCTGAATGAGACTGGAATGGCCAAAACTTCTTTTTAGCTGAAGAATAGAACCAGCTATGAGATGGACATGACCTTGGGCCTAGGAATTCTTGACAAAGAAGAGCATTCCTGACAAAGATTGGGCCATGTCCCTTCAGGCCAGTCTATAACTTAATATAAAAATGGGCCACAATGGCATATAGCATAGAAAGGAAAACCAAGCCAACAAATATATACGCATATCAGAAGATGCTCGAGCTTCCAGACAGAAGTACTGAATATTCAGTAAATGGAAATTTTTATTGTTATAGACTGGCAATGTTTATAAAGTACTGATAATAGCGAAAATGTTTAAAAGACAGAAAGAAGAACCATCCTGTGAACTGCACATTTCCTTGCAGTCAGCAATTCTACTTTGGGGTCCTCCACTTTAACAAAATATGCAGGGATACCAGGCACTACCTACAATAGATTTGCTACAGTTTTGTCTATAGTCGTGAGAATAAGGGCTAGTATCTAGGTGTCACCAAGAAGGGGTAGCCTGAAGTACACTTTCGTTTTTCCATTCTGTCCAACATGACTCAGTATTGAAAAGAATGAGACATAGCTATGTGTGTCAGGGTAAAAGACAGGATTCCTAACAAGGGATCTCCAAGTCATACTATTATTTGAACAAGTTTCAAGGAGAACAGTAAATATGATCTTCTCTGTATTGTAGGCAAGCATTCACGTATTTACTGAGCATGAATTGATGATGGATAGTGGTGAGATAGTGGTTTTCTTCTTTCTTTTTTATTGTACTACACATTTTTCTCCACTCCCCACCCCTCCCCTCTCCTTTTCTACCCTCTCCCACTAACCCCATGCTCCCAGTTTACTCAGGAGATTTGTCTTTTTTTCCTTCCTATGTAGATCCTTGTATGCCTCTCTTAGGGTCCTCTTTGTTGTCTAGGTCCTCTGGGGTTGTGGATTGTAGGTTGGTTTTTCTTTGCTTTATGTCTACAAGCCACTTAGGAGTGAGCACATATTATATTTGTCTTTCTGGGTCTGGGTTACCTTACTCTGTATGGTTTTTTATAGATCCATCCATTTGCCTGCAAATTTCAAATGTCATTATTTTTACTTCTGAGTAGTACTCCATTGTGTAAATGTACCCCATTTTCTTTACCCATTCTTCAGTCGAGGGGCATTTAGGTTGTTTCCAGGTTCTAGCTATGGCAAACAATGCTGCTGTGAACAAAGTTGAGCACATATCCTTGTGGTGTAAATGAGCTTCCTTTTGATATATACCCAAAAGTGGTATTGCTGCGTCTTGAGGTAGAATGTTTCATAAATCTCTGAGAAATCACCATACTGACTTCCAAAGTGGCTGTACAAGTTTGCACTTGTACAAAAAAAAAAAACAAACAAACAGGGATGCGTGGTGACAACAGAGGAGGGAGAAACCCAAAAAGCTGTCTGATTGTTCCGGAAAGATTGTGTGCCTATTGGATTGGAGAAGAAAAGATGAACATAGGTACAAAGGCACCTGAGTAGGACAGATAGAAATCGTCTATATCTCTTCCCCTGAAGATTCTGTCCTAGGTCAGAAATCTGTTATCAGTGTGTCTGCAAGCCTCTCTTCTAACTTGAGTGTAACCCACAGAAAGACAACACTCTGTTCTCAGCAGCGAGTCAAGGTACTGAGTGTGAGAGAGCCGTGTCTATCCCAGCATTGGCTCTGCCGGCCGAGCTCTCCAGTGTGCAAGATGCATCGGGATCACTTAATAGAACAACAAGGGACCCTCCACTGGAAATGCCTGCTCTAAGGCCACATAGCGAAGTCAAAGAAACTGCCATGCTTAATGATCTTGTGGATCTGCTGCACTGGATTCATGTGGAGAAGTAGCTTTATCAAAGAGATGTATCTGTAAGGTGAGGATGGTGTCTCTCTGATGTCTGGTCCAGGCAAGCCTCAGAAAGGAGATTAGTTGGAGAGGCAGCAGGTGTTGGGGGATGCTGGCATGTGTTCTGTGTGTAACAGATGCTACAGGCACTCTTTGAGGCCTCAATTGGGAAGGATATGAATAGGAGAAAAGAGAGGAAATGGACAAAAGAGAGATTTTGCTGAGCTTTTGCAAAAAAGCAGACAAGGCAAACTGAAGAACAAGGGCCAGGACAAAAGGGGAGGTCCAGGCAAAGGAGCCCACCTTCTACCTTCTGACGGAAGATGTCAGAGGTGAGCAAATGTGGAAAGACGCAGGTAAAGCAAGAGACAGATTAGCCGAAGCCGGGCAACTGTCCATAAAGTGACACAGATGACTGAGAACAGAGATGAGACTCCAGAGATGAGCGGACCCTTGGAGGAATGCCCAGGCTAGTTCTGTACATAAAACAAGCTGCATGAATCTTATCTAAACCTAGATGCTGGGCGAATGGCACCTTGGGCCTTATTTGGAGTTGCTGAGTAAGGCCCTCCCTATGCCTGAGAAACTCTCCCACTGTCTTCTTGGCTGCTCTGAGAAAACACCGCACATTTCCAGCCCTTCTATGCAGTTCAGCAAGTCACTGTTTCTCTAAGCAGTGAAGCCCTGGTAAGCCAGGGCAAACATGGCATTTTCCTCACAGACCACTTACCAGTCCACATTCCAGAACACAGTCAGTGCCTCCCATAGACTGAGGGAGAGTCTATCCCAAAGGCTTCTTTCTCCCAGGTCCTCCTTGGAAAGCAGAGCACTCTGAGAGAGGGTCATTTGGAAGTTGTCCTCCCAATGCCAACATGTATCTGGAGAGATGTCTCTGTTTCCAAATTGACCAGAGCTTGACGTGTCTGTTGGTTCTGTTCTCCCAAGTACCCTGGCCTCATTGGGAGGCAGCTTGCCTGAATGGAACACTTCCTGTTGGTCTCTTCCTTCATGGTTTCTCTGTAATTCCCATCACCTCTAGCAGACACCTTGGAATGAAGTTCATAAGCTCACCTTGAGTCACATTGGTTCAGGTTATTTCTGATGGAGTTTCGTTCTCCATAGCTAAGGCAAGATATACTATAGCTAAGGCGAAGTACTTAAGGCTTGCTTTGGGGTTTCTGAACCGGATTCCTCACCTGGAATGCGGAAAGAAACAACTGTATTCCATCTAATTTTGATATGATTAGAAAGAACTAATACACAAGAAAGAGTGTCATTCAGTGCCTGGCAGGCTGCAAGGATTTACTCTTTTTCCTTCTACAAAAGTACCAGCCAAGATCTACGAAGATGATGCTGTGACCTGTCACACGGAAAGGCTTGTATTTGGAGAGGAATGATCTGTGTTCTAGACCAGCTGGCTGTGAGAGCATGCATGTCTACTGTACACTGTCCATTCCATAGTGACTGCCAGGCACCTGTTACATAGACAAGCAGCAAAATCCCAGGATGGAGCTAACTTGAAACAATAAGGACAAAAACTATGCTGTGGACATAGGAGATGCTGTAGATGTCCAGTTGGGTGGCTACACCAGGCAGCACAGAGCCCTCCCCCTCACCATGGAGGAGGTGTTTGCTTCGGTCCTTCAACTATGCATGTCTCACTGATGAGGGATCTGGTTAAAGGAAATGGCTGCGTCAAGACACTCCATGAATTCTTCCTAAGTGCAAGCAAGGAAAAGCCTCCAGTCTTCACTTCTTCGCTCCATAGAGTTCTTCATCCTTCCTGGAGCACTAAAGCTCCCAGTTTTGTTGGGAAGTGCGTGGGTAACTGGGGTGTATTCATCACTTCCAATGAACCGACCACAGAGGACCAGGAGCTGCTCCATGCTGAACACCATCCAGAGACAGAGGCTGAGTTGCCTCATAAGAAAACGAACTCCAGAGGGTCTTAGAGACAGTGGTGCCCTTTCGCTCGCAAACCATCAGAGAAATCTGTCCAGCAAAATAATTCTGTTCCCATAGCATATCACTCAACCCGGTATCCAAGCAAGGCCTGTTTAAGATGGAGTGGTGGTGAGATTCCCTCGTTACCCTGCCTGTTAATATTTTACCCTCCCAGCCCTCAGCTCGCTAAGGGAAGTCGGCTAAGGATGCACTTCAATGCAGGCCAGGTGGCTTCCTCCTAACAAATGTATTGCCTGTGGGCTGACTGACAGGAGGACAAGCCTTCCCCTCCTCACTCATTTTGTCTGGAGCCTGAGGCATGGTCGCTTGCTGGAGAGACTGACCTGAGAAGAAAAGAGACCCCTTCCAAAAAGCTTCTTTGTGAAGGGAGCCAAGAATGCGCTGCAGGTGGCTCTCTCTCTAGTGCCTGCTGATGGTGCTAATAACACAGCCAGGACAGAAACACTAGCGAGAGGAGACTGGAATGGACTGGGCCAGGATCCAATTCCAGGAGGAGCGGCTCGCTCAATTTACGTCCTGGTAAATGTAAAAATCAGATAAGATTTTGATTGGACTCAATAATGGCAATGTGCCATTTTATTAACAACTTCATTATTCACAGAAAATGTTGAGGTAGTCTCTGACGGGATGACTTCTCCAGGCCCTGGAGCCGCTCGCCCTGAGAGAAACAAGCAGCCAGCATAGGACACTTCTGGGGGCAGCAGGATGGTTTCATAAGAGTTTCATTTACATTTTGAGGGCTCAGACTTTCTGGTGTTTAATTCCCCTGCTTCCTGGCTGAGTGCGCCTGGAATGTGGAGTCAGGCGCTCTGGATCAGTCGCCAACTCCCACTAAAATCATCCCCTCTCTCTGAAATACCAGGCGTTGGTTAATGGCAGAGCCTCCAACAGAAGCTATCATCTCAGAATCGTATTAGGATCCACAAATGGTTCACAACGACCAGCTCATCCTATTCTGGACAGGGTTGATAAAGGAGACATTTGAAGGGGTTTTCATTCAGCCACTGTGTTTACCTCTTAAATGTCAGCCATGCAATCTGTCCTTGCCCTCAGCTCTGCCCTAGCCGGGCACTTCCTTTGCTTGATGTAAGTGTCCTTTCCTTCTTCCTAGGTGATTCCCTGCCGCACGCATAATGTCTTCCCAAATCAGCCTTTGCCCAAGTCATTTGTATCTGTCCTTCGCGGAGGGCCGCCAGGCCACTATATGCAGGCCCCACAGGAAGTGCTGGCTGTGTTCCCCACCCCCACCACGTCTCTCCAGATCCTGGGCTCCTTTCCATGTCAGCACTTACCACTCTTTATTGCAATCATCCATTTACTAGTCTACCTTTTTAAATTAGCTGTGCACGTTTGGAAATCCGGGTTCATGTCCCATTTGTCCTTGGACCCTGAATAGCTAACATCGCACTGGCATGTGACTCGTGGGTAAGAACACTGAGTGAAATCAGGAGGGGTATTTCCTTGCTTGATCCCCATCTCCTTTCAAGATAGCAGCTTTAACATTTTGACAGTTTTGTGGATGTGGATGTGTGTTGTTGTTGTGATGGGAGAAGGAAGTGAGTTTCCTTGGCAATCACTGATGCAGCCTGAAGAAGGAAATTCTTAAGTAAAACCTGGAAATAACCATTAACCACAGTGATGGTTTACCAAGATAAACAAGGCAATTGTGGGCAAACCGGAATGACGCTGTGGCCGGAGAGCCTCCTGTTTGTCTGCTTAAAACTTCCCTGATGAGTTCTTTCCTGGGAGCTGGACTCTTGGGCTCCTGTAATTCAACTACATGGACCAGGTGACTTAGCTTTGCCAGCGAAAGCCTAACCAGCCTTGCTGTGCGTTTTCCTGCCTCCAGTGTGTGTGCATTTGCTGCTTTCTCACACAGCATCCCTCTCTCAGGGTGATTCTGTCTGGCTTTCCTTTCTTTCCATGCTCTTCTAGCTAATAGAAACACCTGCACAAGGTACAAGAACTAGAATAGCTGTCTTGGATTCAGGGGCAGATGCCACATATAGGGGATGCTGGCACTGTTCCGTTGTTATTGTCCTCTGATCATTAGGGGGAGAGATGAACACACTCCCATCTTGTGTTGGCCCCTCTAAAGTTATTGTAATTTGGCCCCTCTAAAGAAATTAGCCCACACCCTTAAATATACAGTAGCTAGACATTACTCCTTATCAACAGAAGTCAAGATCATCCATCTACCTGCCCATGGTTTCAGAAATTTCTTCACTCATGGAAACTGCGGTGTCTTGAAGAAAAAGGCACCTACAGGCTCATGTACTTGCTCACCAATTGGTCGAAATTTTGGGGAAGGATTAACAGCTCTGTGGTTTTCTTGTAAAAGGTGTGTCTTTGAGGACAGGCTTTGCAATTTTAAAAGACTCCTGTTGTTTTGTTAGCTCTCTCTCTCTCTCTCTCTCTCTCTCTCTCTCTCTCTCTCTCTCTCTCTCTCTTTCTCTCTTTCTGTTACTTAGGAATCCAGATATAAGCTCTCAGCTGTTCCTGCCACCATGCCTTTGTTCTACCATCAAGGACGCTAAGCCTCTGAAATCATAAGCCTTAAATTAAATAAATATTTTCATTTATAAGTTGTTTTATAAGTTATCATACTAGTCAGGATTGATCATATATACATATTATATACACATATATATGTATGTATTTGTATATGATTCATTAGAGTGGCTATGGTTCAGATAGTCCATCAATTGCTTTCTCGCTGATGAAAAGTACAAGAATCCAATAATTGTTCAGTCCATGAAGCTGGATGCCTCAGCTTGTCTTTACTGTATGTCAGAATCCCAAAGAGGCGGACTCTAACCATGGTGAAGGGGTGCCTTGGCATCAGGATATATGACCCTGACAGCGAGAATGGGGACAAACAGACTAAAAGCCAAAGCCTCTTTCCTCCTTGTCTTTTTCATAAGCTGCCAGTGGAAGGTGTGACTCAGATTTAGGGTGGATCTTCCCGCCTCAAATGATCCAATCAAGAATATCCCTCACTGGTGTGCCCCGATGCTTTGGGTTTTTGTTAACCCCAGGTGTAGTCAAGCTGACAAGCAAGAAGAGCCATTGTATTGGCCTTGGTCATTGTGTTTTATCATGGCCACAGAAAAGCAGGGAAGGCAGAAACCGATATGAAAGTAATCAAGGGCTACGACGGCCATTAATGAGCACTTAGTTTGTGGAGAACGGACCTCCATCAGAGACCCTCAGGACACATGATCTCATTTGTCCTCATACTAGCCCTGGAAGACACACTCTCAATTTCGCCTACCAGATAAATGAAACTGAAAGATGCTGTAATTACTCTAGGCCTTACACCCAATAAACAGGAGAGTCTGGATCTGAATTGTGGCCAATCTTCCAAATATAAATCATAAATGATCCATGTTGTGCTTCCTATTACCCATTTCCTTAGACACAGAGAATTAAATGAGTCAAATACACCTGTCTGTTCTCCCAATCTCTTGCCATGAAAAACATCTCTACACATGCTCTCTTCGCCAGCATGTCCCCATCCCAAGCATCTCCTAGCATCTATGTGTTTTCCCAACAATCACTAGTGCCATCTACATCAATCAAGACTTATTACTCAACTAGTTAAAAATTTCAAAGACACCCCATTACCTCCTGCAGATATTCTTAGCAGGGCTAACAATCAATTTCAGAGGAATATTGAAATATCTGTAGTATTGAAAAAATTCCCCAGTGAGTCTAATATCTCTTATGTCCTCTGTACCATCTTACACCTACAGTCTAGGTGTGAACCTATAGCCTAAAGGGAACAAAAGAGCAGAGAAATAACAAAACAGAAAACCAATATTTATTGAACATTTACTCTGTGCAGGCAACATGCAGTGCGCTATGCCAGCTAATTTATTTTCTTAAATATAGTAGTTTCATTTGCATATCTTACCTCCTTCAATCCTCATAAATGTTCCATGAGAAAGATGTTATTATTATCCCTATTTTCAAAATGAGAAATTGGAAACCCAGAGAGAATAATTCACCCTCACACTAGTAAGATTCAAAGTCCAAATGCAAAATCAGTCTAGATTTCAAATGCAGACATCCTGCCACAACAATCCCATAAGACCTGTGCCCATATGGGAATAACCCACATCTCCTGTCTCATTCAGCTCTTCTCCTAGAGAACATTCCTGGCAAGCCTCTACTCATTAGGAAGAGACATGTCCTGTGTCTAGAATTCTCGATTTCATTATTTTAAGGACTGCTTCTTCCTCCTTCCCAATACACAGTGCCTTTTTAAAATATTCATTTCCCTAGCCAGGCACGATTCCATGGTCTAACTCGTCAACTATATTTTTGCCAAGTTCCCAAAACACTCTTTTCCCGTTTATTTTCAGTATCTTCACCTGGAAACAAACAAACAAACCTTATCCCTAGATCTCTTCAGCACTGTCTCCTCTTCTCTACAGGAGCTGCTCTCAACCTTTAAAGAACATCACAACTCATAAACAATCACGGTCTACAACTTCTGGGCTTTTAACATTGTGTGACTATGTGTTTATTCTTGCTGAAATGCTTGTTTTCCTCCCTTATTAGAGAAATTTGCTTCTTCTTTCATTGAAGAAACAAATAGAAGTCTTCACCCATTTACCCTCCATTTGTCCATTTATCCATCCATCCATCCATCTGTCCATTCATCCATCCATCCATCCGCCTATACATTCATCTATCTATCCATCCATCCATCCATCCATCCATCCATCCATCCATCCAACCATCCATCCACCCATCCATCCATCCAACCTCTAACCCACCCATCCATTCAACCATCTGTTTATCCACCCACCCATTCATCCATCATCCATTTATTGAATATTTATTGAGCAACTTCAGTGGCCAGTAACCTCAGCAAAAAGAACTTGCTCCCCCTGTGAATCTTACATTCTACTGAGAGGTGATAGAAAATAACTGAATGAGCTAACTACTGTAGAAACACTCTTCTGATAGAGACATCCAGAGAGGCAAACCAGCAACCCAAACAGGTGGTAGCAGTGCTCCTTGGACAGGGGATATACTGGTAGAGGTCCCAGGGGAGCACTAACATGAAACTACCGGAAACCCTTCTTGCTTGTCTAAGAACATCTTTGAGTCACTCAACCAGGCTCTACCTGTCTAATCTCCGTGAGAATTTTGGTCCCTATGCTGTCTTTCTCCGAAGCTTTGTATTGCATTCCCTACTTCAGAGACAGCTGCCCTTCACTGTGTCTCTTCTTTTCTCCAACTTCATTTCTGCATTCACTAGTTACAACTTTTCTACCACCATTCAAGTGGATCATTCAAAAAAAAAAATTCCAAAATTCCATTCTCACCCTTTGTATTAACTCTCCAAGCTTTCTGTAACTAAGTCCCCCAGACCTTTAGCTTACACCCTCGAATGCATCATGTCACTGTTCTAAAGGCAACGACCCAAATCAATGTGTTTATTATTTGTGAGTTTTTACAGTAAAGTTTATCAAATACATAAAATGTCAGTAACATATTTGTGGTGGTTTGAATGAGAATGGCCTGAATAGGCTCACATGTTTGAATATTTTGTCCCCCGTTGGTGGAATTTTCGGGGTAGGATTAGGATGTGTGGCCTTGTTGGAGAAAGTGTGTCACATTTTTGGAAATTCAAAAGTCCAGGCCATTCCCAGTTAGCTCCCCCTGCCTAGTGTTTGCGAGCCAAGATGTAAGCTCTCAGCTACTCCTCCAGCCCCAAGCCTGCCGGCTGCCGTGCTCCTCATCATGATAGCCACGTGCTCTAACTCTCTGGAACTGTGAACCCCAAATCAAATGCTCTCTTTTCTCAGCTGCTTTGGTCATGGTATTCTGTCACAGCAATTGAAAGGAAATGAAGACATCACAGCAAAGCAATGCAGCATGTTGTTCGTGTCGCTGGTTTGTAGGTTAGTGCTAGACAGCAGGTCTCTGCTGCAGACATGGGTTCTGTGCATTCTCCGGCTTAGGAGACAAGCTTGACCAGAAGCCCTCCTCTTACGAGGCTCATTTGAAAAGACCATCAAATGTGAAGTTCCTGTAGGACAAGCGGGGGGATGCACTCACATTCAAGTGGCCAGAGCGAGTGGTGACGTCCCACATCGGTGAGGCAGGGAAGCACACACTTCTCTCAAAAAGGCAGGCCATCACCGGACACGTGTGGTCTGAGGGAGAAGGAAACTAAAGACTGCAGCCCACCGTGGTATACAGCCAATCACAGGTGCTCAGACTTGAAAGCTTTGCCATTTTTGTCTCTTCTTCCAAGATGTAAGCTCTTTTCGAACCAACAGGACTCTTCATCTGTCCATTCTCAAGGCTTTGCACAACACCTGGAGTATCATAGATGCTCAGTCTATATGGGATGAGGGCGTGTGTGCTCGCAGCACTTACCGCTTGTTCTCTTGGCGTTACAGTAAGAGTTTCTCACCTTTTCCTTTCCATTCTCATCCAACAGCGGTGCATTTTTAGCTTTGGGGCGCTGCCCTTTTGGTTTGTTTCCTTATCTATGCTAGTTTGCTTCTTATTACGACAAAACACGGACCAGAACAACTTAGTGAGAAAACAGGACTTGTTTCATTTTACAGGCTACAGTCCGTCAGCTAGAGACACCCGGGCAGAATCTCAAGGTAGAGACCTTGAGGCAAGACCTGAAGCAAAACCTATGGGGGGAAAAAGAACACCGCCTATTGGTTCCCTTCCAGACTTACATTCAGCCAGCTTTCTTATGAAACACAGGCCCAACTGCCCACATTGGGCTGGATCCTCCTATCAATCAGGCCCAAATGCCCCACAGACAAGCCTATGGGCCAATCTGATGGAGGTAACTCCTCATTGAGGGTCCCTCTTCCCAGGTGTACCAAGTCGACAAGCAAAATTTGACATCAAGTTAGGGGACTTTTATCCTCTGGACGAGAGCCTCCATGACGAGCAAGCAGATCGTCTTCTCCCTTCTAGTGACCCGTACAGCATCTATAAGATAAAAATTCAATATATGTCTGAATAATTGAACCAAATCATTTTCCCCAGTGAAAAATCAGCATATGCTTATTAATTGCCTACCAGGTCCATTCTACCAGTTCACCCAGAATAGGAAGCTAGGATACGCTGAAGGCCCGTGGCATCAAGGAGGAGAGCAGTGTATGCCCGTGGCCCTGTTTTAAAGAACAACACTTGCTTCCAGCCGCAAGCTCAGGACCACTGCGCTAATCTCAGTGCCTTCTCATCCACTCCACCTGCACCCCTCACCTCAATTTCAACAGCGTGCCTATGATCTAATTTTCCCATCCAGTTTATTGCTTTGCACTGCTCAGCTCACCGAGTACATTTGTGTTTATTGTGCGATTAGTGCTGAGTACTCTGAACAAGGTAATGACAGGCAGCAAAGGCCAAGAGCGGATGCCCTCGCTCTATGCATCACTTCATACCTCAGGAGAACGAGGCCCTCCTCTTCTCTGAAGACTGGCTGCATTACAGACTAGAGCTTTTAAACAGCAGCCTCTCAAGGAGCCTGGCAGAATGCAGCACGGAGACCATTTCAGAGGCAAGCCTGGCACTGAAGAGCAGACAGAGAATTCAGGGAGTATGGGCAATATGAGACCGTCTTCCAGGTTTTAAGATTCAGGGAGAGGTGTGGTACTTTCTGAGCAATGCTGGTCTCGAGTCCAAGTGAATGTGGGAATTCAGTACACTATAACAGGAAGGAAGAAAGGAAGGAAGGAAGGGAGGGAGGGAGGGAGGGACGAAGGGAGGAAGGGAGAGAAAGGAAGAAAGGAAGGAAGAAAGAAGGAAAGGAAGGAAGGGGGGAGGAAGGGAGGGAGGGAGGGAGGGAGGGAGGGAGGAAGGAAGGAAGGAAGGGTGGGCAATGAAGCTTAGGCTTTCCCATCATTGGTCCAGCTTAGACAATATCTATCAAGAAAGTGATAAGATATAACTGACCAGAATCCTGGGCAGAGACTTCAAAGAACTAAGCCCACTTCTGTCTTATCTCTACAATTTACCTGCTGCAGTGGTTTGAATAAGAAATGGCCCCCCTCGTAGTCTGGGGAATTTAAATACTTGGTCCCCAGTTGGTGGTCCTGCTGGAGGAGGTTTAGGTGTTTCTGCCTTGCTGGAGGAAATATGTTACTGGGGGCAAGCTTTGAAAGCCTAAAAACTCACTTCATTTCCAACTTTCTCTCTCTGCTTCATGCTTAATTTCAAGATGTGAGCTCTCAGCTTCCTGTTCCAGGGGCCATGCCTGTTACTGGCAGTCACATATTCCTGCCACCATGGGCACATAACCCCCTGGAACCATATGCCCAAATAAAGTCCTCATTCTGTGAGTTGCTTTGGTCATGGTGTTCCGTCACAGTAGCAGGCAGTAACTAATGTAGCTCCCCTTGTTTCCCCCAGAGAATGAAAGCACCCTTCCCTTCAGGGCTCACCCACGCCACCATCTTTTCTATATCTAGTTATAAATATAGCTTCAGACAGTCCCCTCCCTAGCTCCAGTGGCCAGTCCTCCTATTGATAAAATGTATAAGTTTCTCCTGATGAAAGGATAACCCAGACGCATGCTTTCACTCCTCCGTACATTCAGCTGTTAATTGATTTCACCAATAGTTGAGACATATACTGCCACAAGGCACTGGGCACACATCTTTGAATAAAATAAGCTGCCTGTGCTTTTGTGAATCTCACAATCTAGTCGAGGAGAGAAGCATTAAACAATCAGACAAATAAATATATAAAGGCAGGTTGTGGTGCACATTATGAATGCTTTTTTCCTCTCCTACAATAAGAGTCTTTTAATCCTGAAGGCTTCAAGGGAGCTATAGATGTATTTTGGAAGCTCCATGGTTTCTTCGGGTTGTATGTAAAATATTCTATGTATATAGATAGGTATGTGCTCTTTACTCTGAAAAGTATCCATGGCTTTCATCAAATCTCAAAGAGGACTGTGAGCTCGGAAAGTTAAGAAGAGATGCCTCAGAACCACAGACATGATTGACTTCTTTGTAGCATTGCCACCTCCCAGAATTGATTAAGTGTGTTTCTGTTTATGGATATCACTGAGTCAAAGAGCTAATACAGAGGAAGAGGGACCGACTATCTCTTGCATTGGCTCTTGAGCAATGAGGGTAAATGGCACGCCTGGCTAGCACCCACAAACATGCTGATATGATCACCTGTCAGAGGGAAGATGAGGTGATGTTTGCTTCTTTTCATTTGAATTTTTGACTATTTCATACATATATACAATGTAACATGATCATATATACTCCCATTTCCCCCTTACCTCTCTCTATATATCCACTAACACACAACCCTTAAACATTCTATCTTTTTAAAACATTTATTTGATAATATACTGTCTGATTAGGGCTGCCCATATGAGCATGGATGTGGGACCATCCACTGGAACATGGAAAACCTACTATTGCCACGCTCTCAAAAATAAATAATCGTCCCTGTAATAGGCTGTCTTTCGGGCCACCAATCAGCTCCCAAATCCTGACATGGAGCCTTCTTATCAGTTATGAATGCCTGGCAATATCTTACGCTTGTCTCTTTAGCTCTTATAACTTAACCTGTTTCTTTTCATCTACATTTTGTCCCAGGACTTTTCATCTTTTTTTCCTTCTGTATATCTTGCTTTTACTGCTTCCTTTGTCTGGCTGGTGGCTCCAGGCCTGTCCCTCTCTTCTTCCTTCTCTGGTCCTTTTTCGCAAGCGTAGATTCCTCCTCCTTTCCATGCCCACCAGCCCTGTCTATGCCTCTCCTGCCTAGCTATTAGACATTCAGCATTTTATTAGGCCAATCAGTTGCCTTAGGCAGGCAAGGTGAAACAGCAGCACATCTTCAAATAACTAAACATATGCAGTATAAACAAATCTGACACATCTTCACATAGTTAAAATAATATCCTACAGCATGTCGCTCCCCCAGTAGCTATTAATTGCCAAAAACTTCTCAGTAAGGGGTGAGGACTGTAGAATACCTAGTCTGTCTATGCTATAATTCCAGAAGTCTTGATCTTTCTCAGGCCTTGTGCAGACAGCTACATCTGCTTCGAGTTTATGAGCATAACAGTCATGTCAATCCCAGGAGATTCACAGAACTCCTCCCCATTGTCTGAGGTTTCTGTCCTGCCTGGCTCCCGCATTCATTAAGTCCCAAAGAAATCACACAGAGGTCTACGTTAACTATAAACTGATTGGCCCATTAGCTCAGGCTTCTTATTAACTCTTATAACTTACATTTGCCCATTATTCTTATCTGTGTTAGCCACATGGTTCAGTACCTTTTTCAGTGACATAGTCACATCTTGCTTCTTCTGTGTCTGGACAGGACTGCAGAGGGAGCTTCCCTGTTCCCAGAATTCTCCTGTTCTCATTGACCCACTTCTACTTTTTGTCTGGTTGTCCTGCCTATACTTCTTGCCTGGCTACTGGCCAATCAGCATTTATTTAAAACGTAATTGACAGAATATAGACAATTGTCCCGCACCACCTCCCTATCCTTCAACTCTTGTTTTTTTTTCTGCCTAAATTCCTCTATGTTCCCTGAGCTTTGATATGAGAAGGGGCAGGAAACTAGATAACAATGCCTCATTCACAGCTAAGCATGAAGTCTCTTATTCTTAGCATGCCTACATTGACTTTTGTCCACCATTTACAATTCTTTTCTATGTATTTCCTTGATTTCTGGATTGCTTACAATAAATATATTATTTTGAATAATCAAAAAAGTAATATATTAGAGCTAGTTTTATTTGGTGGAAAATTATACATTTACCACTATATACTAATGGATGACTAAAATATTAAGGTATTTTACACATGCATGCATATAATATACTGGCAGTGTAATTATATTCTATGTTGTCATTACAAAAGTTAGCCTCCATGAAGAGGCAGATTGAGTGAGTCTATTAAACTATAAAATGAACAAAGGATAGTGACATGGTTCTCACTGGAAACATAAGAACTCTACTGCTTTTGATATTGGCTTCCACTAAGTGATCTCCAGTTCTCCAATTAGGGAGCTATCTCGAAACTGGAGTATTTAGGAAAGCCCCTCCTAACTTATGAATCAGATCTCTCAAGAGATAGATCCCACCTTTGTTCTTTAACTGAGAGTACACTGGGAAAAGAGTATTATCATATGCCTATATCACAAGCTATGTTTCTGCATATATATCCAACCCTAATTCAGTTCTCAAACCTAAATGGGACATCATTATCAACATCTCCTCAACTAGAGCTCAGGGAACATTGAGAACGAAGAGGTGGAAAGAATATAAGGGCTGGAGAATGAGGAGTGTTTTGACATGCAGCCTTCAGGTCTTGACACTGCCATCACACAGTCCAGACTAAGAGTAAGTGGGCAAGGCTTACATCCTGGTTCTTCCCTGTAATAACCGATCTGGGCTGCAAGTTACTAATTACATATAAAGTATGTTCTGTGATCACTTTCCAACTCTTGACATTCTCACTAAGTATAAAAGGATAATTAATAAGAACCATAACCACATAAAGACCAAATCATCTAGAGATGCTATTTTGCATATGGTATCATATCACCTAAGATTAAAGCATATCACACAAATACACAAACTCCGTAGCTATAAATAATGACATCTATCTAGGTGTCTCCCATCCTTGATTCTCGAATTGAGTGTGTACTGACAAAAGATAACCTATGACCAGGCCAGGAACCCTGTTTTCCACACATATGTACAACCCCTGACCCAGCCCATCTATCTCCAGTGAAAACTCGAATCTCAAGAATAGACCCAGCTGTCACATCACATTGTACAGAATGTCAGAAAAGTGATGAAGAATGCATGAACATGTGGCAGGTCAACCAGGGTGCAGAGAGCACTGGGGCCAGCAGAGGTCTGGGGATCAGTAGCTCGTTTGTCAGCCACCCTCAGTCTAGGAACTCTCTGCATGACAAAGTCCAGGGTGATTATTGCTGTTATTTATAGAGCAATTTTCCCCCTCATTTAGACATAGAGTATAGTAAGACACCAAGCGCTCATAAATAATACCTAACAGGTCTGTCTAGACAATCTTCCTTGGGTTTTATTTTTTTTCTACACCTTGAATCTAAACTGGATAGAGAGAGTAGGGATAAGAGCGAACATTTCTCTCTGCAGGAGCAAAATAAGAGGGCAAAATGTAGAGAAAGCAGAGTCCGGAGCCAGGGTAGAAAGTAGAGCCTGCCACTGTTGGGTAATAAGAGAAAGTATTTTTCTCCTGAGTGTGGTTTGACTTTATTCATCAAGAAGGTAGTGAGATATGGGGAACCTGACATGCGGGAAGCCAGTCAAGTTCTAATCTCATTGTCCCTCTCTCTGTTTAGCAGCAGGCTGGGTACTTAACCTCTCTGGTCAATGATGTAGTCCCCAATTAAATCTGAGGTTTAGGCCAGATCAGCATTTCCCAACTTGTGTTTCTCAGAACATTAGTTTCTATGGGATAGTAATAAACATTAACATGAAGGAAAATTAAAAAGAAAACATGATTCTTTGGTCAGTTAAGTTTGGGGGATGCTGGGTTAAATACAGTTGAGTGGGTTTCTCTACTATAAGAATCCTTGGGGCATTTAGTGTGTTAATGTTTGTTCTGAGTCCCCACAAAGTGACCATAAGTCAGGGAAACTTTACCCAAATCTTGTGTGAGCATAGATCTTCAGTGTTTTGTTTATATTTGGTTTTGTTTTGCTTAGCATCAACAAAGATCGGAAGATACTTTTGGGAAATATATTTAAAGATTCTTTCCAGGACTCCACTTCGATTTTGGGATTTTTCCAAAGAAGCACTGAATGAACATTTGCGATTTTAGGCACAGGAATAAGCAAGAGGGACCAGCCTCATATGGAATGACAGCTAGAAATGCCAAAAGCGCCTATTTATTTTCTTGTTTAATCTTTCCAGCAAGCCAGCAAGGTGAGTACTGTCATCCTAATCTTGCAAGGGAGGATGCTGAGGTTCTGAGATATTAAGAGAACGTCTCAACAGAATGAAGCAAGAAATCTGTGGAGCCTCTTGTCAGAGGAGGGGATATGTCTACGCACTCTTAAAGACAGTGACATTTAAACAAAAACTCAAAGAGGTGAAAGAGTGAATCACACATGTATCCGGTAAAGGGTTCTAAGGAGAGAGAACAGGCAGTTCACAGGCCTGAAAGGAGAATGTGTCTGACTTGTTGGGCATCAGCAGGGTACCACCGATGCTGGGATGGGGAGCACAGCAATGGGAAGTTGAGCCTTTGCAACCAGGGAGATGAGATCACAGACCGAGTAGCAATCCTGGGATCTCAGGCTTTGACCCTGAGAGAAATGGAGGACAGAAGGGTGACACCATCTGGTGACTTGGTTGTGAATAGATGCTAGGGAAGGGTGGCAGTCGTTAATGCTGTTTGCAAATTATTTCTGGTTCTCCTGGGATGTGGTTGGGCTATCTTCCTGAGAGTAAGTAAAGCCATATCACAGAAAATTTAGTTTAAAGGCTTTGGTTCTTGTAACCCAATGGAAGAGGCTCAGCTACCTGTTCTCAATACATTGATTAAAGAGACGAGGCATAGTGAAAAGCAGAGAATCGATATTTAATCAATATCCACATCAGAAAGAGAAAGAGATCAAAGGGTTTAGTGCCCCTGAATTCATCTGTAGGGCTGCAACATGAGATTTAGTTTCCAACAGAAGATGCATATCTGGGGGAAAGATATGCACCAATAAACATTCCCCATCAAGGTCAAGGCGTAGTCTGGTTGACTTTGGTCTGTGTTCTAGCTCCTGAGAAAGCTCTTACTGCTTGACAGACTGTTGGGAGCAGTGAGACCCCAGATCTTGAATTTCTTGTAATCCCCTGATCTGAGTGCCTACAGCTGCTCTGAGCACGAGACCTTCAGGAGTTCCTGATGGCAGGAGAGTGGTTTCTCTATATAATCTGCCCCTGAACACAATAAACGGGGCATTCTTGGGGAATTCAAAGATGACCCGTGTCGCTGTCTCTCTGTCTGTGTGTGTCTGTGTATTTTTAACCTCCAGCCTCCTTGCCCGAAGCTCGTGAACTGGGTGCCAGGGCACAGAGTGCAGACACGGGGGCGCAGTGCTTGACAACAGACAGGCTGGTTCTCATGGGAAGACTGTTCCTGCTTCAGCATGTAGCCTAGTGTTATGGAGAATTGCCTTGTTCTGTGGTGGGAAGAGGTTGTTTGTCCTTCAAAGTGTAGCATTTTCCAGGAACCCAAGGTGAGCATGTTTTAGGAGGATGATGGGAAATGTTTAGGTCATTTGGGAGCATCTGAAATGGGAAATTGTAAAAGTTATCAGTAGGATGTCTCAGTTACTCTTATCTTGGTGACTTTAGCCTTGAAGGGAACGAGGTGGGTTAGGGAATCACCGTTTTTTTGTTTTTTTGGTTTTTGGTTTTTTTTTTTTATGGATAAACACTTCTTGAGTGATTGACATGCCCACACGGACGAGTATGCTAATGACCAAGGGTAAAAGGGGTCAAATACAAAATGAAGGCAGAGATGCCAGGCTTTCTTTCTGTTTTCTATTGCCTAGTGGGCCCAATGAAGGAGTTGTTCTTTATAGGCAAAAGCAATTTCTAATGCCTATTACAGTCATGCGACTGTCTTGGTCAGTGAAACATGTATGCGAGGGATGTAATCCACTTTCACGTCAAAGCTTTACGGCTCTGTGGACAATTTGCCCTAAGCATGTGACAGGCAATGGGGTGGCTCTGTCAGTCTGAGTCTGTTGGCTAACTGGGTTGACTCTGCTAACCTGTGTTGAATGTGATAGAGAGCCGTAATCCTGGTTAAGACACTGAGAGACTGCTCCTACTTATTTCTGCAGAATACTGAAACCCCGTCTCACTGCCACAGAAAAGCCTGGCAGAAGTAGAATTAGCAGAGCTTGCTGCAGTAATCCAAGTGAGAGATGTTGGCCCGAGGGAGGCTAAGGGCAGTGCAGATGGCGTTTTAGCTGGACTGTGAATTCATTTTGAAGGTAGAACCAAGACAACTTCTTGATGTCTTAGGTGAAGTAAGGTGGCAGAGGGGAGAAGGGAAAGGGAAGGTATGATATGGGAGAGGGGAGAGGAAATGAGAGGGGAGAGGGGAGAGATACCTTTAGACTGAATAACGAGAAAGATGGAATTGTAACTATTGTTGTGGGGAATGCTGGGTAAAAGAAATTCAGGGGAAGGAAGTTTTGCTGTGATTTCTTTTCTTAGTGCTCCTATTTCTATTTTATTCTGTTGAAAAAGATTATAGTTTCTGGTTATCTGCTGAAATATTTGAGTTTAGCTTTTATCTCCTTGAGCATAGCCTAGGAAGTCATGAGAGGTTCGAAGTGACAAGGTCCAATTTGTGAGCCCTTCACAGAGCTCGGGCCAAGTGATAGTGTTATATGTTGTTTTCCACAGGAGTGGCACAGACTAAAGTGCTCGGCGAAGGTATCAGCAGCATTTTACGTGCCTCCCTCTCAGAGCTAGGGGCCCAAACAAACCACTCGGAGCTCATTGATTGAAACTCCTCTTTATTGTTTTCTCCCTTGATTGAGGATGTTGACTGCAGAGCGCAGATTGATTCCGATTCCTCTCATTTTCTGCCTGCTTGATAGTTCTCACCCATCATCCTTGCGTCCTGTCTAAAGAGCATCCTAAGTCTCCTTCTGGATACCCGAAAACTGCACCACCTGGAGGGGATGTCTGCCCCCATTCCGAATGCCTTTGCCCTTAGATGGTTTATCCTAGGAGGTTCCACGCTGCAGGCCCGACAGCTATATATAATGAGGTACAGGTTTCAATCTGGAAGACAAATTCATTTTCCAGATTCTTAGGTTCGGTTTGATCCGTGCAGTAATAAAACAAATCAATATTAAAATATAAGAAGATTTTTGTTTGGTTTTTACAGACAAGGTCCCAGGTAATCCAGGCTTCCCTCCAACTAGCTATGTATCCATAAGTGGCCTAAAATTCTGATCTTCCTGCCCCTACCTCCCCAGGCATGGGTCACTACATCTAATTTCCTATAATGCTAAAGATAGAACCCAACACTCCAACAACTGAACTATATTTCTGACCACCAAAATAAGAGGGTATCTTCTGAATAACCAAAAGTACTGGTGAGACTAGATATTTGCCTTTTGAGTCTCAGACAGCAGCCAGTAGCCATTGTCTCTTTAAAAAGACAGGTACTCAGTGGCACTCTCCAGTCCCATTAGGTGACTTGTTTATGTTACCTGAGATGTACTCAGAATTCAATATTACGGAGTCCTCCATATGCATTATCTAAGTCCTCACAAACATGTAAGGTCAATATTTTATAGATTGGTATCCCATCCTTCCTAGAGCTGAATTAATTGCATGTTTTTATTTGAGTGCATTTAAAGATACTTAAGTGTTTCTATTTGGATTCTCCAGGGGCCAGGATTAAATGTTCTGATTTCTCTCTTTCCAAATAGAGTGCAATCTAGGTACTGCTCAGCGATACTCATCCAGGGAGGCTCTTGGCAGTGCCTTGTTGACATGAGGGATGTGGACTTTGGTTCTTAACACACCCCACATGCTTACTATAGCCCCCAGAGCACTTTTAATTGCGATTTGGTTCTCTAACCTGTACAACAACTATATAAAAATAATATCCAATGGTTTATCAGTGCTTCAAAGAATAATATTGAAGAGATAGGCCAAGGTCAGGTCAAGGACCTTCATTGCTATGTCCAGATCATTTTATTCCACAACTCGGAGATTTTTACAACATTTCATTATACAAGGCTGAGGCTGGCCTGGCTTGTCCTTCTTCAAGGAATTGTCATAGAGCAAGAAACAGATATTTTCAATGAAGACTTCCTAGCACACTATGTTGAAGGATGTGGGGAGTGGTGGATTGTTTTACATGGAAACTGAGCTGTCAAGGTTCTTGTTTCATTTTCTTCGGTTGTAATAAAACACTCTAACCAAGAGCAACTTAAGGAAAGAAAGGGCTTATTCCAGCTTATGGGTAACAATCCGTGATTGAGGGAAGACACGGCAGGAACTTAAGCAGGAACTTGAGACAGAAACCTTGGAAGAAAACTGCGCACTGACTCTCTCTGTTACAGCCCAGAACCACCTCCCAGAAAATGCTGCTGCCCACTATGGATGGTATCTCCTATGCTAGTTAACAGTTAAGAACAGGGATTCTTTGGAGTCATGCCAATTTAGCCCAGGTGACCCTGAAATTATAACTCATATCTCGACTGATTCTCTGCTGTGTTGAGCTGACAATTAAAGATAGCTGTGATAGTTTTAAATTTACATATGGTTCTATATAGAGGACAGATTGGAGAAGACCAGCCACATGCCAGATGAGAAAGCAAGGAGGAGACAAATGTTTTGTAAGCAGAAGAAGAGATCTATGAACTCCAACTGAACAAGAAAATGTCTTGTTATATATTGACTATGAAGGAGAAGAGGGAGTCAAGACTAGGAAGCTTTTGGGTTGAGTAATGTGTTATAGAATATTATTTTAAGATGTGATACATTTGTTTTTGTTGTGGAACATTTGTTTAATGATGCAAAGTTGCGCTTCATTCTTTTATGTTGCATTTTTTTTTTAGCTCTTTGAAGCTGTGTTACTTTGCCTGTCTAAAACACCTGGTTGGTCTAATGAAAAACTGAATGGCCAATAGCAAGGCAGGAGAAAGGATAGGCAGGAGTGGCAGGCAAGGAGAGTAAATAGAAATAAATTTGGGAAGAAAGGATCACGGAACAAATGAAGGAGGAGGTCTCTAGGGGCTAATCACCCAGCCACACAGCCAGCCATGGAGTAAGAGTGAAAGTAAGCTATACAGAAGTAAGAAAAGGAAAAATCCCAGAGGCAAAAGGTAACACAATAATTTAAGAAAAGATGGCTAGCAACAAGCCAAGCTAAGGCTGGGCATTTATAAGCAAAAATAAGCCTCTGTGTGATTTATTTGGTAGCTGGGTGGTGGGCCCCACTAGAACCAAAGAGCTTGGAGTAAAAACAACCACCTACAGCAATGATTACAGAGAATGAAGGATAAGTCAATTAAAAAGGATAGTAACCCATAGAGAAATGGTAATGAATATGAGAAATATGGCATGCTAGTGGGACATCAAAGTCTTAACATAAAGGCTGGTCGAAAATTAAATCACCTTTAAGCAGTCACACATAGGAACCTGGGAGCTCAGGAGAACTTCATTTCATCTTCCTGTCTCTTTCCTCATTATGTGCATGGTGTTTGAGAGGTCAAAGTACTCATAGATACTCAAGGATTTAGACCAAAAGCATATCTTATGAATATCAATATTTCACATATAGTTCTATCAGTCAAGACGTGATGTAGGAAGTCCTTCTATATATGTGTTGCTTTTATTGGATAATGAATAAATAAGCTTCTTGGGCCTATGACAGAGCAGAATAGAGCTAGGCGGGAAAACTGAACTGAATGCAGGGAGAAAAAAGGGAGTCAAAAAGATGTCAAATAGCTGTTAGAGGAGAAAGATGCCCACACTGGTACCAGTAAACTATGAGCCTCATGGTAAAATATAAAATAATAGGAATGGGTTAATTTAAGATATAAGAGCAAACCAATGAGAAGTGTTAGGCTAAGCAGGGTTGTAATTATACAGTTTCTGTGTGATTATTTCAGGTCTGGGCAGCTGGGAACTGAACAAGAGACCTCCGCCAACAAATGCACATTAGGGATATGACCTAATAATCCCCAATGATAAAACAAAAGCACCCTGGTCTTTAAGGAGCCTGCACTAAGGTCTCCTGGGGACATCTCTCCATCAATCATCTGCATACCCAGATCCTGTCCTAAGTACTATGGGTTACAGTTTATATGATGCTCAAACCTTGGCATTTCTATCTGTCTGTCTGTTGGTCGTTCTGTCTGTCTATCTATAGATATCTCCCTCTGTCTATTTATTTATCTGTCTGTCTGTCTATTTATAGATATCTCCCTCCATCCATCTTGGCATATGGGTACTTCCTCCAGCATGAATTCTAACTACAGCATACAATATGTGCCACCCTTCTTAGACACTGAAAACAATGGAGTCACTCACCTTGAATTTCTTCTACCTGAAAGTCTTCTTTTATCAGTTGTCATTTCTTGGTATTATCAAATAAGCATTAAGTAGATAATCTGAATCTAATTGAGATTTTGTTTTAGGAATTCTTAATAATATGAAATGGGGAGATGAAATATCTATGTAGGGAATTTGTGACTTCTTAGTTACAGAATACAGAATACACAGCTTTTCTCTGTGTGTGTTCATGCCTGTTCCTTGATCTCTGTCATGCAGCTCGGTGTTAGATAGAAAGTTACACAGAAACATGTTTCCCTTCTTGCATCATTTTTGTCATATGTGAGGGACCTATTAAGGATAAGTTCCTAGAGTACAGGGTGGGAAGGCAAAACTGGAGAGAGATTCTAGGGAGAGGGGAGTTATCAAAGAGTCTCATGTGTGCCTGAAATTACTCCTTAAAGCTGTGCTTTTCAAGGGAGTTGAGTTGTAGACTCCAAAATCCCTTAGTCATTTCCATGTGTGTCAGAGTAGGTGAAAGTGAGTGTAGGTGACATCAAATGGAGGCCTTTAAGACTTAGCTGTGCTTGCTACAGCTCTAACAAAGGCCTACAGACCCATGGACAATTAATGCATTCATGATTGACAGCCCAGCACCCACACATGGGTTTACCCACTACCATCCTGCCTTCTTCTTGTTATAGGAAAATGTCTTGCTCATCAGGACATACCGCCCAATGGTCAAGTGACAAAGCTAGACAGTTTATTTTTCTCTGTTCTGCTGTTCTTCGGATGTGGCGTGTACTGTGGCACTCTGCACAATTGTCTCTCTAGCTTCTATGCAGTTGTTGACGTGATTGCTGGGATGTGTCATTAGAAAGAAGGGACCCATCTGAAAAAAAGATGAACCCTTTGCTTTGAGTGGGTCCCCCAAAGATCTGTACACAAATGTTTGGCACTCAGCATGATGGTGGTGGTAGGTGTTTAGGGCCTTGGAGAGATTAGCCATTGAGAGGTGTTCTCTCTCTCTCTCTCTCTCTCTCTCTCTCTCTCTCTCTCTCTTCTCTGTCTCCCCATCTGCTCCAGTTTGTACCCCTGCTGTGATGTTCTGTGTCAAAAGCAATGGGATCACCCAAACTTGGACATGAAACTCCATAACTTGGTAATAAAACAACTGTGTCTCTACCTCCTAAGTGCTCTCTATACTCCATAAGTATCCTGTGCCAGATAGCCAGGTAGTTCCAATCCATTGTTGTAAATGCTGTTCCAGCCTAGGAATCAAGATGCTGGATTTCAAAGACTTTAGTGTGACCATTTATCCTGAGCTCCAGTTCTGCATTTAAAACCCTTTGAGTGTTTGAATAGTAAACATTAACTAGAGAAACTGTCATCTTATGAATTCTTTTAAGTAACTGGGGAGGTCAAGGGTCCCTGGGTCCCTTCTTGTTTTTCTGAATGAAGTCAGTGGGAACTTGAAGTCAGTCTTGGAATGCGATAGCATCCCTCTGTTTTGCCTTCTCCAGTCAGCTCTGCTCCCCATGTCTGCTTTGTCTCTATTGGCTCCCCAGCCTCTCACCATTTGGCAGTAGGTCCAAGTAGTATCAGGGGATGCATTCTGTAACCTGAGTGCAAGGTGAGGAAACAACTGAACACAACAAGAAGATCCCAGAAGTATAGCACAGGACTTATGGTGAGATTTCCCTTCTTCTTCTCCTTCTTCTTCTTCTTCTTCTTCTTCTTCTTCTTCTTCTTCTTCTTCTTCTTCTTCTTCTTCTTCTTCTTCTTCTTCTTCTCAAAGTTGTTTCCATTTGCACAAGATATGTTTCCTCCCTCCACCTCTGTCAGCTGTATCCCCAGTTCGTTGAAGAAAGGAGTTGGGCTGTTTAAATTTATACTGTTGGGTTTCTGTAGGACACCAAAATATTTCTGAAGTTAATGGAGGAGCTCTGAATAGTCTGTTTCAAATAATTACAGGAAAAAATACATTTAAATAATTAGTAGTTGCTACCAGAACACCCAGCAAAATGAAATGACATCTTTGCATGCCTATTAAACTGCACTTTATTTTCAGTTTAGGGTGTTTCAGCTGAAATTAGACGGCAAACATACGGCGTCATTGAGGGATTGGAAGATCTGGTGTCATTTAGTGCTACACTGAGACCACCATCGGTCTTTTCTTCTTCCTCTAAAAAAAAGAAAAGAGAAAGAAAGAAAAAGTGTCGTGCACTCCCGTTAGGGAAGATTTTAATAGAAATGGGACAAACTCTGGCCCTTGAGACTTCAGCTTAAGTGGCTTATGGGTAATCCCCCCTCCTGCAAGGGAAGGCGTTAAACCGAATCTGATTATTCTATATTTTCTAATTCTGGGATTCTAGTTTTTGCTTTGCTTGGAGATTGCATAAAACCTCCCACTCTGACATCCTCTCCTCTCTCCAAGAAGAATCTTTTTGGCCCCAAACAGAAAATGATCCTAATATAATGAGCAAAACCAAATATATCTTTAGCCTCACGCCTTGCTTTCTGCGCAGTGCCTCTACTCTTTATCCAAACAAAACAAAACTCCGATTGTAAAAATATTAACAAGGAATCTAATTCCAACATTTAAATTCAATCAAGATTGCTGCTAGAAGACTTACATCTCCCATTTCTGCTTCCTCTTCCTTCTCCCCCTTCAAAATTTGTCTCCATTGTAGCCTTTGAGATGGGCTCTTGCTTTCTAATCGATGTTTCTCTAGCTCCTTCCTTGAAATAAACAAGGAAGAACAAAGGGACAACTGAGGAATGGTAGTGTCCCCTCGGCACAATGCTATACCTCACTATAATGTATTGTTCATTTTACTGCATGCTATTGTAGAGGAATATTTTTTAGCAAGACGGACAGGAAATCCATATGTGCTTCTCCTCACTGATACATTGTCATACACCAAGAAATTTGTCAGAATGGCTAAGTAATCTCTAACAAACAAATAAAAAGCCATTTGGAGCTCTGAGATTCCACCCCATGCATCCAGGAAGTAGGTGGCGGGAGAGAAGCTGACTTCACATCTACAGGGAAGGGAGACAGCTAGAGTGTGCTCTGCTCCAGCGATTGACTTGGACCCCCAGGTTTCCTTTTGGGAACCCCACGTGATCTCTCATGCTGCTGGGCATCTTTACCAGCTCACATGGCTCTTCTGCAGCCTAACAAGCTTGCTTATTTCCTAAGGCATCTTTTTCCAGGAGTACTGTTAGCCTGTTAGGATGTCCTGGTCACTTTTATCCCTGACCCCTGGCTGTGCCTGCTCTTTCCCCAGGAAAAGGGAAAGGTATCTGCCTCTCCTGACCCAGAAGTCTTTTTCTTCATTGATTTGTAAGTGGGACAGTTACAAAGGCCCAGATGAACTCCTAAGAAAGGTGGGCTAGAGTCATGATGCATATCCTTATATCTGCTATTCAAGTAGATCGCCTCAGAGAAAAGTGGACTGCGTGTCCCAAAAGGAGGGCTCTGAATTCCAGTGTTTAAGAAAAAGTGGGGAAGGGAAGGAAGGAAGAGGAAGCTGACTGCAGGATTTATGTGGTGGCAGGAAGACAGATTCCTGCAGAGACATACTATCTGCCCTCACCTGGGCCCTGGTGTCGGAGCTGTCAGCCTTGCTCCTGACACATGGGGGCAGCAGTGAGCAATGCAAGCAGCCGAGGCCTAAGTCTGCCCTGCCACTGTGAGGAGCTGTCTTCACGAAGTTGTTCATTTCCACCATCCAAGTCAATGCTGCCATTTTCCTCCTTCCTGTTCCTTCTCATGCCCTTTATTCTCAGGCCACCCCCCCCCCCTTAATCCCCTCGTTTTTCTCATCCCTTAGATACGGTTTTGGCTCACCGTTCCCACTTCCCTTCTGTAATCCCAACCAGTCACAAGGCTCTTTTCCAGTATGTCCAGCACTAACCACAGTAATGGAAGCTCTGCTCTGTGCTGCCCAGTTCTCTGCGTCCCTAGGGTGACTTGTCCAATCAAACCACTCAACAGCTCTGGCTTTGCTGGGTCTAACGCGGGGGAGGGGGTGTCAGTGCCTGCCTTGCTGAGTGTGATGGGGAGGGAGTCAGGGGCAGGGGGATGCCTATTTCGACGTTGGGTCTGACTCCCTAGAACATGCTGCTCTGGAGTTCTTTCCACAATGCCCTGCTGGAGTCTGCTCTAGATTGTTGGCTACAAATCCTAAATACCATCTCAGCTTCAGCCCTGTGGGAGTTCTAACCGGCCCTTGGTGGGGCAAGAAATGATCTGAGGCCATGAAGCAAAACCAAACCCAAACTTTATAGTGGCCACTGTTTGGGAGCATCCTTGTAAGTGGGAGTTCCAGTTAAAACTGAATGTCGTCACTCACCCGACTACCCTCCCCCCCTTTTGCTCTCAGTTCTGCAATCATCTGGATTTAGAAGTGCCAAGAAGGTGCAGGCCATGGCTTCCCTTGCCTCCCACTGACAGGTAGGGCTATGCTGAACTGTTCTTGCCCAGCCCCCTCAGCCTTGGCTGTGTGAGAGGACTCAGCATGCATCTATCTGCAGCACCCATGGCGCACTGCAGAAAGTAGAGGAGGCAGTCTGTTTTTACAGGACAGCAAATAGACACAAAGCCCTCGGGGAGAAAGCCACAGCCTCAGTTCCCAAACCAGGTCGGCGCAGAAGTGTTGCGCTCGCTCTGTATTTACAGTGTCTGTTTGGAGCCAATTTAAACAATTTCAATCAACAGAACCTATATGATAAATTGCATGTTACTCATCCTTATAAAAAAGAGACGAGGCTCGGATTGAATTTGAACTTTGAGTGGGAGGTGGATTTCCAAAGAGCCCCATAGTTTCCTCTTACAGACACTCAAACTGAAAACTAGGCAGGAAAAGATTGGCCCATCAGCACATACCACCTGCACTTTTGGAATAGAATCCAAGTTGGTAACTCCATTTCAGACACTTTGTCCTGTGGGTCTTGGAATGGTTCTGTGAATTTAAGCTTTACCAGCAGGCTGCATTTGAGAAAGTTAAATAACCCTGCCAGGCTTAACCACAGCAAATCCCATCTATTACCATGCTATGTGGTTTTATGCATTAAAAGATATAGAGTACTCACTAATATTTATCATATTGTTAACATGTGCCCAGTAGTAAGCATATGACCACATTCCATGTGGCCTGAAATGGTTCCAATCACATAGTAGGTACTCATTGATTGTTGGGTATCATCGTCAACAACAACCATCTTCATAAACACTTATAAAGCACACAGCATGCATAAAATGCTGACCTAAATACATGTAACACATTTCATTACCCTCACAGCTCTGCAACACTGGACTGTTAATGTCCCCCCCATTTTATAGATGAAGATACTAGGGCCCATGCAGGGGAAATAAAGCTTTGCCCACGTCTAAGAATAGCTGAGTGGCAGAGCTGCAACCCAAGCCCCAGGGTTTCCTGTAAAGACCATTCTCTATTAAATATTTACAGAGCTCCTTCTAAACACCAAGCACTATTCCAGGGGCTTGGAGTATATTACAGTCCCAACGTGTCTTATATAGTTAAGAGAGTCGTCAACAACAAGCAAGTCAAACCAACGAAGGCTCTGCCATGCTAGGAAATGGTCAGTGCGGAGGAGAACCACACAGGGAGCAGAGGAGACAAAGAGGGTGCCATGTGAGGGAAACGCTGAGTTTGGATCAGGAGAGCCTTGCTGAGAAAGGGATGAGTCAAGAACTAGGCAGCAGAGGCGGCTAGCCAGCCCATATGGGGGGAAACCGTTCCAGGCAGAGGGAGCACGTGCGAAGACCCTAAGGCTCGAATTGTCAGAATCAATTATGCTAATTGGTCCCATACTCCCTCCTCATCCCAAATTTCTAAGCTTAGCAAATATAGCCTAGCACCGTGAATAACGGCAAAGGCTGAGAAGTAGGTTTTGTATTGCCTCTAAACGACAAATCCAACTGTTAGCCTCCACGTGGAACAGATGAGGCCACTCCCGCTGTGAGACACCGTGCAATTGTCTGGATGACACATTTAGAACGTGGCATTGCCTCATTCCTAAAGAACCTTGCTCCTCACATCTTTTGCTTGTGGATAGAGAAAGACAGAGCAGGGCTAAAGCCAAAGATAGTCGTATTTAAAACCTCTTTGATCCAAGGATTGTAACCACTTAGTGCTTATTGATTTTTCTTTCCTATTTTTAGGAAGGTGGGACCATCTTAATTAAACATTTTTGAGGGGTGGTAGTTCCCAGGGAGGATGGCCTAAGAGTCTCTGAGTCCTGAACCCCATTACTTACTAACAGAAGATTCTAGAAGCCAGGCTCATAGGCTGGCTTCTTCTTCAGCTCTCAATCAGCCAAGCTAAGGCACTGGAGCCGAGGGCGGTTCTGACCTCTGCATCTCCCTTTTGCCTTGGCTCCCTGTGGTGGTTTGAAAGAAAATGGCCTCCAAAGGGAGTGGCACTATTAGGGGGTGTGGTCTTGTTGGAGTAGGTGTGGTCCTGTTTGAGGAAGTGAGTCACTGTGAGAGTGGGCTTTGAGGTCTTTCCTCAAGCTTCACTCAGTGTGACAGTCAGTTGATTCCTGTTGCCTGTAAGATGTAGCACTCTCGGCTCCAGCACCACCTCTGCCTGCCGCTGCCATGTTGACAATGGACTGAACTTCTGAAACTATAAGTGAGCCATCCCAATTAAATATTTTTATAAGAGTTGATGTGGTCAGTGCTCATGGTGTCTCTTTACAGCAATAAAAACCCAGGATACCCCTGTATTAAATTTCATTTTGCTCTCTCTCTCTCTTTCTCTCTCTCTCTCTCTTCCTCCCTCCCTCCCTTCCTTTCTTCCTTTGTGTGTGTGTGTGTGTGTGTGTGTGTGTGTGTGTGTGTGTGCAATACCTAAGAGAAGAAGGGCTTCTTTTGGTTTACATTTTCAGAAATTTAACCCATGAGTGGATTGACTTCATGTTCTTTTACTTTGACCGCCCCCCTCCTCCCAGGTAAGAGAGAACCAAAGGTGGCATTCGGGCCATGTGAAAAGGGAAACTGTTCTTGTTGTGTCAAGGAATTAAAAAGATAGGAAAGGTTGGGTAGTAGTGTCACACACCTTTAATCCCAGCATTCAGGAGGCAGTGGTAGGCAGATCTCTGTGACCAGCCTGGTTAGAGTTAGTTCCAGGGCAGACTCCAAAGCTACAGAGAACCTCTGTCTCAATTAATAATAATAATAATAATAATAATAATAATAATAATAATAATGATAGGAAAGAGCCAGAGCAAGGTTTATCCCCCAGAACAATTCTCCCAGTGTCCCACTTTTTCTAGTGAGGCCCTATCAACTCAGGTTCTCAACACTTCCCAATAAAACTACCCACAGGGAGCAAAACCTTCTATGCCTGAGCCTGTTGGGGTATTTCATAATTAAACAGTATCAGTCTCAGTATCAGATGAGTTGTGAGTTGTTGTGACAATAAGTAAAGGAACAGTAGTCTTACATGAGGTTTAAGGACAGCCTTTCTGAGCCTGTGGGTACATGGCTGCGTCACTGTGAACCCACAGAGTGACGACTCTGGAACTTCAGCTCACTTCCATATGCTAGGCTGACTGTAGGTGGCAGCTGGTCAAGGCTGGCCCTACCTCCGATTTTTGGAGTGAAGTGGGAACCACGGTATTGCACTGTTATCTTGCCTGTCTCAGGTGTTCTCAGCAGCATAGAAAAGGAGATGAGGACGTAGCTTGCTTGAGCTCTTCTAAGGCTCATGGGTCTGGGTGATGTCATGAGTGAGTTTGTCACAAAAGCAAACATACGCACAGTGACTACATTTCTTTTGGGTATATTTGTTTTGTCTTTAATTTCTCATTGGCTGTGAAATTATTCTGTGTGAGAGGTCTACTCTTCCTTTTTTTTTTGCTTTTAACAATTAAAAATTTAGACATTTAGACTATACCATATTACCTCATCTCAAAAATTCTTTTCCAAACCTTCCAAACCATACATTATTAGTCCCATTTTCCAGATGAGAAGTATTCCAACATTACACATTTTATCCCAGATCAAATTTAGTCCCTGAAAGAATGTCAAATATTAAGAATGATATTCTTTACCTTGTCCAATCTTTCTGGTCATCTACCTCATATCTGAAGAGGAATAGGTAGAACAAACAGCCTCCGACTTAGGATGATGCAATATTTTGACTGTATAAGCATCACAAAAGCACACCGTCCCAGTCACTTCATGTTTATTGTCATGACAGTACTCAGCAAATGGTAAGAGACAGTCAACACTTTATGGTAACTGCAGGCTAATGTAAACGTTCTGAGCACTTCTGAGGTAGACTCTGCTGAGCTGTTATGCTTGGTAGGGTAAGTGTAGTAAATAAATTTTTCTGCTTAAAATATTTTCTATTTGTGATGAGTTTATCGCTTGTAACACTACTATACACACACACACTTTATATATGCCACCAGGGAAAGAAAATATCTTTTCCATATGGGACCCTACAACAAAAGACAGATTGGTAGGAGTGCAATTGAAATTATTCAGTGTACGTTTTATATACAGGAGAGGTTTCAAGACCTGAGACCCAAAGAAATAGGGCTACTAGGATTGATGAAGAATAGGGAGATATTGTTGAACAAGGGGGATGATCTAATGCCAACGACCTGGGAGGGAACTGAACCAGACCTGTTTGCTCACACTCTTCTCCCTTCCCTCTAGGAAAAGGAAGGCACCTTGCACAGGAGGGACTTATAACCTGTTCCCAAACAAAGACACAGGGAAGGACAAGGGAAGAAAAACCATCCAGCCTCTTCCATCTTCTCAATGCCAATGTACTTTATTCTAAAGCCTGAGTCCTTAATCCTACTAAGCAATGCATATTCACAAGTACACACACCTATCCAACATATGAACATATATAGGTGTGAGCTTACACGTAAGAGCCCTCATTCACATCTGAGTACACAAACACGCACACACATGCTCAAGTTCCTGCAGGCACACGTTCACTCACAGCCTATGAGTTGGGGACTTCGTAAGTGAAGTGCTCTCTTCCAAAGCAGAGGTGCAAACCTGGATGCTTATAAAAGGAATGGCTAGGAAGAAGGGGTCAGAGTGACCAGGAAAACCTGGGAATTCCTGCTGAGTGGCTCAGGTGATTTTGTCCAGAGAGTTAAATTCACAGAAAGAGGCTAACCACAATCCTAGCACCCCAGCCCTCTTGGCATGAAGAGCTGGAAGCTGGAGGTGAAACCAGACAGAAAGGATAAGGGAGAGGAAGATGATGAAGGCAACACAGAGCAGGAGTTAGTGAAGACAACCAAAGTCCAGGACGAAGAGGAGGAGAGAGTTGATGGAGATTGACACAGAGGTCCTTGGACAAAGTGATTCATATCAGGCCTAAGAAGGATCTGAAATGTATGTGACCACAGACTTCAAAGAAGAGAATTGTCTCCCTCTTGCCCCATGTCCCGGAATTCCACTTTGCCCACCTGAACTGCAGCCTGTGACTTGGTTGTAGACTTGACCACGTGTAGGCATTCTGGTTTATCCCATTTTCAGATGGAGAGAGCCTCGACCTCTGAAGACCACATCAGCTAAGACTGTGATCTTGATGGGAACGGGAATGGCTCGCCCTTCTCATTGTAATGAGGAAGATCTGACCTTGTGCCGCTGAGGAGTCTAACAGTTCACACACAGGTCAGAGTTCTTCAGGGAATGCACCACAGATGCCTTCTTGGTGCTAGTCACAGAACCGCATGACGGGCTGAGTACCAAGACCATGTTACCCAACTCTCCTCTATGAAGTTCAACTTTCAGCCAGTTTATTCTGACCCAGACAAAAACCGCTCCACTACATTGATACTGGCCTCCCTCCACAGACTATCATCATGCTGGCATAACATTCTTCTGCCTCCTCCTAGCTAGCCTTTTATAGATTATTTCCTCACTGCCTGCCCAGCCCCCTTCTTTCTTTAATAAACAGGTTAGCCTATTCTCCTCCTTGAGGACTCTATGAAGTTAAGGACTACCAGGCTAAGAGATGAGCCAATCTGAAGTCTGCCTGGCACTGTCAGAGGTCCTGATTGTACCTAGCCAATGAGAGAAGACCACGTGATATCAACAGATTAGAAGGCCTGGGTGCTGGGAGGGTATATATGGTTCTCCCCATTGCTAAATAAATAAGTCTACTGTTTCCTTTGCACCTGACTCCTGACGTCTGTGGTACTGATGCTGCACTGTCTTACCCTTTTCCCCCAAGGAAGCCATTAAGACCCAGCAACATCTGGCCCCCGAGCAGGAACTTCTAGCATAGGTTTTGAACTCGCCTGGTCAGAGTGCCCCCCCCACTTCTTTTGTTCATTGTGACTGTAATTTTTGGGTTTTACCGAGAACAGGTTCTGGTTGTCTGCCTCTCCTCACTCACAGCACTGGACAGTGCCCCCAAGATAGTGTATTTCAATGAGAAGTCTCCTTGATGTTGTGTGTTCTCTGTCCCTTTGGCAGTTAAGCACTGGGACCCCCATCCTTTTCTTCTTTTGTGTTGTCTGTCATGTTTGTCTGCCTGTCCAGTTAGGAAGACACATTTTTTCTGTTTCAATTCACCCGTCACCCCTACTAAGCTTAAAACATAAATGTCTGGCACACTTTTCCACCTCTGTTGACTGCCATCTTCTTTCTGACTGGTACCCACCTGCTATCTCCCTCTACAGAATGGGGAACCTCTCCATCACCTCCACCCCTTCTATGTCTGATCTCTTCATGACATCTGGCCATGAGGAGACAGACAGTTCAAGCCCCATGAAACACACTAACGAGAGCACAGCCATAGTTGAGACCACACATGCTGTGGCTTGTCAGCTCCATCCCCAGCACATAAGCCAACACCTCTGCTCTGGTAAAGCTGAGCTCGAACTGGAAGTCTGCTTATGAAGATCAAGCAGCAGCTCGAGCAGGAATGAACCTCTTAATTAATATTCCAGTGGCCCGTGACATACTCACTGGACAAGATAACTCTGTTGATCCCATCCATGAGGCACAGATTGGCCATCAAGCCTAGTACCAATAGGTTTCTTGTAGATGGAGAGGTGGGCAGCTCCCTGCCTCCCAGCTCCCAGCCACTGGCTAGCTTTACTCAAAATAATTACATGGAAACTGTATTCTTTTAAACACTGCTTGGCCCATTAGCTCTAGCCTCTTACTGGCTAATTCTCACATCTTGATTAACACATTTCTAATAATGAGTGTAGCACCACGAGGTGGTGGCTTACCAGGAAGGATCTTAACCTGTGTCCATCTTAGAGAGGAGAGCTATAGCGTCTGCCTCACTGCCTTCTTCCTCCTAGCATTCTGTTCTGTCTTCCCCACCTACTTATGTTCTGACCTATCAGGCAAAGCAGTTTCTTTATTAATTAGCCAATGAAAGCAACGCATAGAAAAGAAGACCCACCTGCATCCGTTTCTGATCTGGCCTTCAAAGTTCTTAAGGTATGTACCCTGTGAGAACCTTTAGCTCATTTCCTCAGTCTTATTCAACAGCCAATAGAGGGTTTTACTGATTTTCTCACACATGTCAATGAGGCAATAGAGTGGACAATAGTCCTGGGTCCCACTAGGGAAATGTTAATCAAACAATTGGTTTGGGAAGAAACTTAATACCCCCACTTGCAACGCGGTCATGGCGGTTGGCAATGAAGACATTCGCAAGTGGTTTCTGGCCTCAAGAGATCTTGACCCCACTGATGGTTCCATCACTGCCCTTACGGCTTCCCTGGATGCCCTCCTTATGGACAGGCAGCTCCTTGCAGATGATACACCCAAGAGCCCTCAAGTAGTTTGCAGGGAATGTGGAACACCAGTCCCCCTATGGTGTGACTGTCACCAGGTGAAACTTAGGACTTAATGTCCTAGATGCAACACGGGATTCCACTGGACAAAGGATTGCAGATCACAACCTGTCAAAGCTGCTCCCCATTTCAACTCCAGAAAGGTGTTTCTCAACCCCGCCAGAAAGAGGAGGCTCTAGCAATCCAAAAATCTATTTGACACTGCCTATTTTTCCATGCTCCCCAATGTTGGCCATCTTGAGGCTTGATAGAAACAGGTGTGAATGTCACCATAGTAACAGAAATGGAGGTGTTCTGCTTCCCCTATTGGAAATTTAGACCTTGGCCTCCCTTTAGTGGAGTAGGAGACTAATAACATTAAAACTTACCACTTATCTGGTCCATGGGAAAAACCTTGATGGCAACAAGGGAGTCATTCACTCTATCATTTCTATGGCATCGAGAAACTTCTGGGGGGCAGAGACATACTGGAGGATATGGGTGCTGTCCTAAATACTGATGATAGAGTATTCTTTGATGACTTTCAGGTCCATGAAAAGACAGTTTTGACAAATTGTGATGCTATGAAAGTGTTAAAAGATCTTGCATCATTGCATCTGACGGTGATGCCACCTAAGGTTCGAATGGTACCCTCCTTTGCCTTTTCAGGCTTTTCCATTGGTAAGCAGGTCTTTTAAATTGGAAATGAAGGAATTGTACTCATTCTCAGAATTACAATAATTATGTGTCATGGTTAATTGGATTAAACCTTTTCTGTACATACCCAATCAAGAGATAAGATACCTCTTCTCATTGTTGGAGGGCCCCACCTGCCCATCCATCAAAGTTAGGCTTACTCGTGAGGCTAGAGATCTACTACCAAAGGTTGTGGTCCTTCTACCTACCTCTAGCCTGAAGCACTACAACCCTCAGAAACCCTTTTAGCAATGATCCTCTGGACACCCAGGGGATTTTTGGAAGCCTTAAGCCACAAATACTGGCATGGAGAACATATGGACAATAGCCAGATAAGCTTGTCTTCCCCTTTTCTTTAAAAATATACCCAGCCCCTCCTGGGTGGATTCTATCTCATTCTAGGAAATGGTTTCAGGAACTATTGACAATCACTTACCAAAAAACAAGGTCCTAGCAGGACTCCCTATACTTCCAATAGACACAGCCCCATATGGTCTCTTCCTCTACTTCCATCCCCCACGCCACCCTGGTCTTCTCAGATTTCAATAGAAACAGATATGGTGTTTGTATCCAGTGTCCTGGCTCCAAGGATGTTAGATATTTGTTCTTCCTCTGTTTATGTCATTGTCCTTTCTGGGGAGAAAGCCATCAATGTTATTAAAGCCCTTAAGTCGGCCATGGTAGTTACTCTTGGGCACTTAATAATGACATTTTCTGTGCCTCTCAACAATTCAATAAGTTTCTTGGATCCTGGAAGATTTTCTATACCACTAGTATCCCCTGCAATCCAAAAGGGACAAACTATTGTGGAGAGGACCAACAGAGCCCTTAAGGAGCTATCGGTTAGGACTATCTCACCAGAGGAGAGGGGAGATCCTCATCTGGTCTTAACAGAGGTCCTTTTCCATATGAACTTTCTCAGTTTTGATGGTAAGGGGCTCAGCCTGGCCAAGAACCAATGGGTGTCTCTGTCAAGGAACACATCTCTGCTCATGATGAGATGGTAAATTCCAATGGCTAGATTACAGGCATTTATAATACAGAATTATCTGTAATTCAAAAGACTACCACCTAGTCCCCCATCCCCACCACCACCACCCGGGCAGTTCTCCAGGAATGAATGCTCTTTGAGGGCTGGTAGACAACAACAGGTAAGAACTTCTTTGGCAGGACAGGCTAAGCCAGGCATAGTCCATTTGCTGAGCCCTCCCAAGGCGGGCTCAACAAGGCCTGAACAAAGAACTCTGGCTCCTGCTGAGCACCCATGTATTAAATAGAAAAGGGTGGATATGCAGGAAGTTAAAGTCTGTGAGGTTGAGAGATTAGCCAATCTGGCACTGACAGATGTCCTCATCATGCCTAGCCAATGAGGGGTGACCACACGCTGTCAATGGGTTGGAACACCCCAGTGCTGAAAGGGTATATGAGGTTATCCCCATTACTAAATAACTGAGTCTGCTGTTTCCCTTTCACCTGACCCCAGTATCTATGCCACTAATGCCATGCTTTCTCACCCCCTCCCCAAAGGAAGCCATTAGGACCCAACAACAGAGGACTTCTAGGGAGTTCACCACATGGGGATGCCCCTATATGACTAAGGGTCCATGATACGTTGTAAAGAACCCAAACACTTTCCCATCTTGGCTAGTTCTCTCATGAGTGAGAGAGGTATTTGAAACAAACTGCTTTGACTCTCTAGCTCAGTTTCTCACCCTCAAAAAGGGGCACCTTCAGATCTACTTTTCTAGCAACAAATCAGACTAGCTGTTAAGTTCTGTCATTGTATCTCTGGGTCTAATCTAGCAACAAATCAGACTAGCCGTTGAGTTCCTTCTTTATATCTCTGGGTCTAATTGTGGTACTTATAGAAGAGAATGTCACTTTACAACCTTCACAGGCACCCATGGTGTTTATTCTTGGGGTAGGCATTCAATAGAAACAAGTCAACAGACGCCTTTACAGTGGAATTTCTTAGAGGGGGAGAAATGTATGGCCCTCATAGTAAAGATCTTGAGACAGAGGCCTGATCTGCCAGACTTCTTTGACGCCGTGATATGAAAATAATTGTTCAGCATGAATAGTAGAGATAAGAAGAGGGGTGTCAGGAAGAGAAAGAGAGATAAAGAGAGAACGAAACAGAACAAGAAGGAGAAACAGAGCTGACAATGCCCACATCTCTGTTTGTGCCACTGTAGCCTTAGGGCCTGCCCTGGTATGTTTGTGTTGAATTCTGCTTTTTAACTGATTACACCTAGGAGTCATGACTTCCTGGCTGGGCAGTTCTAAGCATTAAATTATATGACATGTTTTAAACACTTGGCATGTTGTCTAGTCTACAGTGGAAACATGAAAATGGTGGTAGCAATTTCATCCTTGTCATTCTTCTTTGTAGGAAACTATCCAGTGCAGTGTCCAAGTTCCTTCATCTAGGAAACCAACTTCTCATCTTCCAATTCCAGTTTAAGGACACTTAGTCTCTCTCTGACCTTGGGCAAGGTGCTTCTTATGTGTTCTTGTTATATGTTATCTATTAGTTAAAAGAACTCAATATTTACCAAAGATTTTACTATTAGAATTGCCATCCTTATCCTTTTACTACAAAAAACTATTTCTATCTGGCTACTAGAACCAGAATTTCCTTAACTGTAGACTTTCTGTTTCACCTTGAATACAAAGCGCACAGTAGGCCTTCAGTGCACACTGACTCAATAAGAGAAAGAATGCTATTTTACAGAGTGTGCTCGAGATGCTTAGTGCAAGCTTGCTCTTTCAACTACATCCTTTGTAAGGACAAGTGACAAGTTGAACACTAGGGACACTGGAGAAACTGTATAAATACCCTTTACCTGATTTCTGGGTCACATCTTAGGAGTGAAACAGAGATGTAGCAAGGCATTCCTGAGTCATTCTCCCTTTACCTTCATAAAATCTCTCTGGCAGCTCCTTGGGGCAAACAGGGAAAGCCATGTGACAATGACAATGCCCCTTTTCCCAGAGCACTGCTCTTCCAATGCTAACTGAAGCTCTTCCTAGGCATGTCTCCAGCAGGTGCTCTGTGAAATTCTCTTGGAGCCTTTGAGGTGACAGTCATGGGGGACCCCTAGGATGATCTCGCTCTGTAGGGCAGCTCTGAGATCATATTCCTTGTCTGCTGGGGACTGGCAGTAATGGCAGCTCAGAGCAGCTGTGGTACCCAAAGGCGGAAGCAAAACTATTCTACACACAGTGGCTGGATGCCATCAGTGCAGCAGCAAAAGCTGCCTCCATCTCCAGCTGATTTCATCTAATGTGATAACACTCATGATAATAAATATTGTTAAAAATAAAAGTCACTCTGGGGATTGCGAATCACTGGGACAGGTGTTCAGAATACGAAGAGTGCAGTAATTGGGTGACTTATTCATTATTGGAAATGGCGTTTAAAATCTATTGCATTAAAAAAAACAATACTTCAGCTGCTCTCTGGCCTTCTGAAGTCATTAGCGGGTGTTCTTTATCTGTTTGTTTTCCTCACTGAAGTGAGCTTTTTAATGTCACATAAGAACTAACTTGACTCAGTGCCAACATCTCCGAGTGAATGATGAAGTCTTCTGAGGCTCACACATCACTCTGCAAGACAGTTCCTCCTTGTAGAGTTCATTGTCTCTTCGGTCGGAGATGGGGTGGCAGGGAGGGACAGAAGCCCTGACTATAGCTATGTGATAACAAATCACATGCAGTCATGGGTAACACATGGTTTCTTCCAGTTCACATGGCCAGGCCTCCTAAGGACTTTGAAGGACACCTATATGTCCATCCTCTTACGAATCAATAAAAATTTATTGCAAACTCTGTTGGTTGCTTAAAGTACCATATTCATTGTTACAGATGTTTGGAAAAGGGTATTATGATCATGGTAGTCCCATACTGGAAACAGGACCGTGTCCCTAAAGAAGTCAAGATCTCCCTCTGTCATGTAGTATCATGGATCTCACTGTGTACTTGATCTTTTGTTTTAAATTATTAACTCTTTATTCTTTGAGCCAACCTTAATGGTTATCAATACCCTTGTGGCTGTCGTGGGTATAACTGTGTTCCTTGCTAAATATATAAAATTCATACCGAACAGTGAGCTCTGGGTAACAAAGGAAGGTTTCATTTGTTGCCCCCAGATGTAAGTCCTTGTCCACAGTTAAATAAAATACAAAGAACAAAACCACATATCAGTGCCATTCAGGTTGGTTTTGAAACATATATCCTACTGGTTCTTGATTATACATGAGTTACCTGTTATTTTAAAAAATATTACGTGTATTCACATGTGTGTCTGTGCATGCACGCACACATGTGTGTATGTGTGTGTGTTTGCACACATATGTGTGCACCATGGTGTGCCTATGGAGGTCAGGGGACAAATTTCAGGAGTCTTCTTTACATCATGTGAGTTCCATGGATTGGATGTAGATCATCAGTCTTTATTGCAAGTACTCTTACTCACTGTGCTATCTGGTCATGTCAAATTATCCACAATTTTAATTTCTTCTTCATTTTTATGTTATTCCTATGCTAGAGATTAAACTCATGGCTTCAAACACGCTAGACAAGTGTTTTTCCATGGAGTTATAGCCTTAGCCTATAATATACGTATATTTTGAAACCGTGTCCCCAGGAATTTGTTCAGTGTGGGCTTGAATTCACTCTAATACCTAAATTGACCTTGAATTTATGATCTTCGTGCCTCTACCTCCCGAGCACCTGAGATTATATAGACCTTTGATACTAGACCAGACTCCATGATTGAATTTATAAGGCTGTGTTTGTTCCTGGGCCTTGAAGGAATCCTGCCCATGGCATAGCACAAGTGAGAAATAGATGGGCTTGAGCTTTTGCTGTGACCTAGATTTGCTCATCTCCTGCAGCGAGAGCCTATTAGGCTCCCGATGAACTTGATCTACTGAGGTTGCCTTTTCCTAATGTTTCCAGAGCATCAAAAGAAAATCTGCATTCGAAGGGAAGACCTTGTTGGTGCTTTACTTTTTTTTGTTGTTGTTCCTATATAAGGCTGTAAAAGGAAGCCTTGGCCAAAGATCCATTTTTAAAGTTGTAAGTATAAATCCTTTGGATTGAATTTTTCTGAAAATACACCTACTTGAACTAGAAGGATAAGGTGAGGAGCACAATAATATTCTATTGTTATGGACAGTGCATGGGACCATCTTATGGCATGGTACGGAGAGCAGGTATCCAGGAAATGCTAAACTCACACATCTGCATCTCATTGTACTCTTGAGACCAGGCAATAGGGTGAGGAAGGCTAAAAGCATGAAGGGGCCAGAGGCTTTGTCTTTTGTACTCCATGGTAGTGGCTCTAAGTCTATAAATGTGTCACAGTAAGCCACCCTCATCATGACCAGATACTTGCTGTGAATTTCAATTGAGGAACCTTGAGGCCTGGGTTACTTTTTTTCTCATACACTGAATGTCCCTTCCTCTTAGCACTGGCTCAGTCTCCAAAGTGCAAGTGAAGTGTTTCAGTACAGATTCGCTCTCTTGTGCGCTTGTTTTCTGACATGTATGGAGACTGTAATTCAGGAGATTTTTGTGTGGTTGCTTGAGTATGACAGACTAGAAGAACCATGAAGGCAGGGACCATGTTCTGTCCATGCCCCATCCTCTGTTTAGTGTGATACCTGCGGATTCCTTAAACGCTTGAGAACCAAGGTGGGGGCAGCACTGCCCCTGTTGGTTCTGCTTGAAGCCAAAACTAATATTTAATATCAAAAAGTCTTAAAATGCTTGATATATAAGGAAAACTATTTTATTTCCTGTATTTATCCCGGAGTCTGTGAACATTACATTTAACGGAAATGAGTCCTCTACTGATATTATGGTGGCAGGGAGTGTCTAGTGTCTGAAAGATGGCAAATCAGTCCTCCGTGCTGTCCCCTGCCGCATTTCTGCCCTTTCTCATCTTAATGCCCCTCCCTGGAAGATGGGGAGGGAATCTGAAAACACTGGGTCCTCTCTCATGTTTCCTGAGCTTCTTGAAAGTTCTCTCCCACAGGTTCTGTAGACACAGTAGAGCGTCTCACCCCATACAGACTTGCTATAAGGCTTGGAGCTCCTGACTGGCTGCTGAATAGTGTCTCAAATGTACCAAAGAGGTAAATTAAATGCATTAATCTCCGGGAGAGTCACAATTGAGGCATTCAGGGCTGCACAGAAGTTTCCAACAATTGGCCTCATTTGCTTCAATAACAAATAAAGAAAAAAAAAAGTGGAGGGGAGCTTGGGTGGGGATGGGCGGCTGCTTTCTGCTCTCCTTCCTCAGACAGTAATCAAAATGAAGCTCTGCATTGAGAATGTTCAGTTCATTTCATTCTGCACTTGAAAGCAAACACATTTGGCTCTTTCTCCTGTAATAAGGCAAATCCTTTCTCTCTTTTCATTTAAGAATATAAAGATGATGCCAGTGACACTGAGACCCTGAAAGCTTCATTTCAGCTTCCTCTCAGCATAAAAAGGCAAATTTATTCTGGTTGAGATAGTTTTGTTCTGGGTACATGTTGTTTATTCCCTTAGACCCGCAGAAGCTCTCTCCAGCTATATGAATCCGGTAATGTTTTTATTTCCATTCTGCAATCGTTACATTTTTAGTTGCAGGCTTGGAAAAACTTCTGCCCACCCAGGTCATGCGCTAAGATTGAGCAGACATTTTGGAAGAATTGAGAGTTTAGTAGAAACATGTGTGATTGGGGGTCATTTGCAGGAGTTTAGCTGGGGTGTTGATATCCAGGAAAGAACCCCAAATTAGCAGTTAGAAGATAGGGCCTCAAACCTCAGGCAAAATTGACGGTCAGTTAATGCAAATAACAGCAGGCAGTGAGTGCATTCCCACAGGCATTATCCTCAAGAGACACAAGATAATCCAATGGGTTGGTACATTGACAAATTTTACTGCACGTTTGATGAAAATCTCGTGGAGGCCTAGTAGACTGTCTTAGGACACAACCAATATGCAAAGGAGCCAAGACTTGGTCTCAGGCCAACTGATTTGAAAACTTACATTCTGAATAGCTAGTCTGTTCTACCTCTGGGCCTGAATTACCCTCTTAGGTACTGGGTTTTCTTTTTGATAATATCTAATAAAGTCTCTTACCCAGGAGGTTGGTAGAATCATTTCAGAAAATACAAATAGATTAAAAATTATGAAAATATTAGAAAGGCAAGGCATTGTTCTCATCATTATTGTAGATATTGGCAAACATTCTCTGCCAGACAGTTTCTTAGAACTTCTTTTTTAAATTGCATTTATTCATCTTGTGGAGTGAGGGGCATGTCTGTTCACAAGACATGCATGGAAGTCAGAGGAAGACCTGTTGGAGTCTATTCTCTCCTTATACTATATGTGGATAGAAGGGATCTAACGCAGGTCACCGGGCTTGGTGGCAAGTTTCTTTACCTGTAGAGCCATATCTAAAGGTTTTTGAACTGTTGTCTCAAGACTATGGACAGAACACAGTCCTGTAGGTATATGAGAATGCTTTCCCTAATGGTTTATATGAGACATCCATAGCTGTGTAAAGATAATTCTCAGGATGGAACTAGGACTAGGATGCCGGGTTAGGAGAAAGGACACACGATAAGGGATGGGTGGAAAGTTTCTCAGTGGAGACAGATTGAGGGAACTAGATTGGGATTGTATGACTTTCTTTAGACCCAAGAGAATCAGAAACAAAGACAGACAGGTGACCTATCAAAGACCCTTGAGTTTTCGCTCTAGGCTATCCACTCCTTCTGATAGTCCCTCGATCCTCAGGATTATTATATAAGTCCATAGGATACTATAGTAATCACCCATGACTGTGCATGTCTGTTCCCTTTCACACCATTCAAGAGAGCTCCATTACAGGTCTGAGGTATAGTTCAGTGGCATTGTGCTCACCTAGCATGCCTGAGACCCTGTGTTCCTAAGGGAAGGCCTCGGCCCATGTCCAAGGCTTCCTCAGTCCTATGGTGAGACAAATGATGGTGCTGTGTGTATCTCCCTGGAATCCTCAAACAGACTGAGCCAAATTGCAGCACTGATAACCTCTTGGTACTTACTGCCTTCTCTGGGTCCTTATTTCATTGTTTTCTGAGGTTTTTGCCCATAGATATTTGTCTTTGTTGTTTTGGGTCTGAGGATAAGTAGACTATCACGTTGGCCAGCATGCAGTGGTGTTGGAACAAGCTGCTTGCCTCACAGAAACAACAAAGCAAAGAGAGAGGAAGGAGTTGAAACAAAATGTCCTTGCCAAGGGCACATCCCCAATGACCTAACTTTTCCATCTAGGAACTACCCCTATAATTTCCAATACTTCACCGTAGTCCATTAAGCTCTGAAACCATCAGGGAATTAGTGCATTCCTGAGGTCAAAGACTCCACGATCCAGTTATCTTCCAGAGGCTCCATCTTTGAACATTGTTATATAAGAGATCAAATCTTTAGCACATGAGATTTGGATCACATTTAAGACTTCAACCATAACAGAGATTTAGTAAGTTAGAAGTCCACTCCTACACTTGGATTTAAGAGGCTAAAGAAATGTGAAATGTGAAATTTACCACCCAAACCAGTAGTGGAACCAATAGTACAGATTCCTGGAGCAGGTTCTAAACCTTTGCTTCTTTCCACTGGCAGCTAAAGAAACCTCAAGTGCCTCCTGAAGAAGTCATATAACATCTTACTTCTAGAGAACTCAAGTTGTGTGATCATGATGTACTTCCCCTATTGAACTCTTTGGTCCCATACAACCTTGACCATATAATGATGAGAGCTATTCCACCAGGCGACGCCTCAGAAAACATACTCTTATTTTTTCAACACAGGGTTTCTTTGTGTAACAGCCCTGTCTGACATAGAACTCACTCTGTAGACCAAGCTAGCCTCAAACTCACAGAGATCTGCCTCCCGGGGGCTGGGGTTAAAGGCATGAGCCACCACCATCAGGCTGAAAACATACTCTCAATAATATGTCTTTTAGAAGCACCAAAATGAGGCTTCAACATTTCTGTCCTAATGTTATGCAGCTGGCTGCTAAGGTTTATTAATATTAGCAGTTATGTAGCTGTTCGTTTTAATCTCATCCTTGTTTTTATTGAAATGATCTTTTCCCAAATGAGAGAGATAGACGGGAAGTGTGTTTCAGAAAGGGATGGATCATGAATCAGAAACGTGAAATTCTTCCAAGGCTTTCCTTCTCACTAATCCTGATGCTCTGAAGAGGAGCTGCAGTACTCAGATTTTAATTCAGTTCATTAATAAATGAATTATGCAATTAGTTGATATACAATTAACTGGATTCACAACGCATGTAGAGCTAACTGGGTCAGCTTGCATTTGTATGACTGTAATGTGCCCAGATGAATACGCCATCAAAAGACATGCAGTGCAATGGCGAATCCCATTTGTCTGAGGCTGAGAATTATGCCTGCCAGCTGCCGAAAGTTCTGTAGCTGAAGCCTCCGTCTGAGTTGGCAGGAGAAACAAAAGGAGGACAATACAGGACCCCGCGTGGCACTGTCTCCATTATGGTGCCATTGTTCTCCCCAGATGAGCTTGGACAGAGATCAATAAATCCAGAATCCTCCTGGGCAGAAAGGATGAGCAATTGGATTTGGATTGGGATCTATCAATCAACAACTAACCGAAAGAGGTTCTGGCGGCACAAAATGAAAATCTCTTAGTGTAACGTAGCCCTTCTCTGGGACCTGCAATTTTGACTGACCCAGATACAAAGTCAATCAAGATACTCAATCCTGTGATATCCGATTCCAACTGGAAAATGTAAGCCAATAAAATATTCAGCTGTGGTTTGTGAGTGTGACCAATCAATCCATGTCCAGGAATTTGTCTTATAGTTAAGGCTTTGATGATTGAGTTAAGGCTATTCTCAAATGCTTACCGCCTGTCTCTGTCCAAAGTGGAGAGAGGGAGGGATGGGGGAGGGAGAGAGAGTTTTTGAGATTTTTGCTGATTGAGAGAAAGGAAGACTTACAGGAATCTATAAACTACTTAATTTTGTTTTAGGATGATTCTAATTATTTTAGAGAATCTGTACTTAAATAATCTTTGTGCGTGACTCATGGGGACATATCTGCGAAGCTCTCTGTATTCCGTGTTTACAGGAAAAAAATATTGCGAGGAAGCCAGAAACTGAATTCTTCTTGTTTCCGTGGTCCTATGACATAAGTCATTGTTGATAGCAGCATATTGATATCAGCTTTATTAACACCATCACCAGATAAAGAACTGAGCCTTGGATAGGGTTTCATTGACTTGCTGTGTAAACGGGCCTTCTCTAATTTGCTTCTATTTTGATACATCAGAAAGGTCATTTTGAATTTGGGTTTGAAGTACAATGGTCTTGGCATTTTGCAATTTGTAATACCAGTTACTTAGTAACAGTGTATCATTTAGAATTTCACTTAATCATTCTCAGCTTCATTCTCTTTAATTGTAAATAAGACATATTTTGGGTGTTCATTGTATGAATTTTGGCAAATATATTCCACATAGCACAAACTCAATCAAAACATAGAGTAACTTATTCACTTTGAAGCACTTGACTGTGCTTGGAAACTAACGGTGTACATAAGGGTTGAGAATGAGAGTGGCCATCAGGTCCTGTTGCTGAAAACAACACATATACAATTAAACACAGAGAATTCAAGCGGATACCTAGCTAGACAATCTACCCCTACTGACTAGTGTTCATGGTACCAGAAGGTCCTCTGCATCCTGATGGAGGAGAAAGGTAATCATCAGTATTTCCCAGCTACAATCCCTGGGACTTACATCAGTAACTGCTTGAAAGTGGTCCAAATGTTCTGGGAATAACCAACCACTTTCTGATTGGATTTGAGGTCCACTACATGAAATGGAACCCATTCCTGACCCTGCTAAAATGACCAAGAATTCAAGACAAGATAGGTCTTGCGCCCAGGGGAAAGCCTACTACTATTTTCCTGATAAAGGAGCATAGCAGCAAAATGATTCCTACTGACACAAATTATACGCACTGATGAGTGCCTTGTTCATCCCTTATGAAAGATGGAAACTAACACAGGTCCCCACAAATGGGCCATACATAGAGTGAGAGACTTTACAACACTCAGTCATAAATAGGATGTCTTCATCAAATCCTCCTCCTTAAGACTCGGGGATCTATGTGGTAGATGGGACAGAAATATTTTAAGAGCCAGAGATAATTAATGGCTTTAAGGAATCAGTGTCTTCCAGACTCAAAAGGACCAGCGAACATAAGAATTCACAGAGACTTAGCAGCACACACAAGGCCTGTTTAAGTCCTGACAGCATCCTATTGCTGAGAGGGGTAAGTAGGCAGAGGATCCCAACCCTGGCCAAGAAGCTATGTGGTTTTTTTTCTTTTTTGTTGAATATGCTTTATTTATCCATTTTATAATTTTTGCTTTTTTGTCAAAAATCAGGTTTCGAAGGTGTGAGTATTGATATCAGGGTCTTTGATTCGATTCTGTTGGTCCTCCTGTCTGTTTTTATGCCAATACCAGGCTCTTTTTATCAATATAGCTGGGTAGTAAAGTTTGAAGTCAGGGATGGTGATGCCTCCAGAAGTTTCTTTATTGTACAGGATGCTTTGGCTATCCTGGGAGTTTTGTTTTTACCATATAAAATTGAGTATTTTCAGGTCTGTGAAGAATTTTACAGGGATTTTGATGGGCATTGCATTGAATCTGTTGATTGCTTTTGGTAAGATTACCATTTTTACTATGTTAATTCTACCTGCCCAAGAGTATGGGAGATCTTTCCATTTTCTGGAGTCTGTTTCTGTTTCTTTCTTCAAAGACTTAAAGTTCTTGACACACTGATCTTTCACTTGTTTGATTAGAGTTATCCCAAGATGTTTTATGTTATTTGTGGCTATTGTAAAGAGCGATACTTCTCTGATATCTTTGGAAGCTAGTTTATCATCTGTATATAGGAGGGCTACTGATTTTTTTTTTACTTAATCTTGCATCCTGCTACATTACTGAAAATGTTTATCATTTGTAGGAGTTCCTAGATAGAACCTAGGCAACAAAGAGGACCTGAAGAGAGACAGTCATGGATCAACATAGAAAGGAGAAAAAGACAAGATCTACTGAGTAATTTGGGAGTGTGGGGGTCATGGAAAAGGTTAGAAAGGGAGGGGAACATCGAAAAGTTTATAGTGCAATAAAAACAAGAACAGGACAGACTTCGTGCTCATGAGTAGTTAGTTGGTAAACACAAAATTAACTCAATAGTATTTTTGTAGACTTGTTTGTCTTATTTTGTTGGGGATTTTCTTGTATTATTGGTCTTTTGCTTATTTTGATTTGTATTTTTGTGCATGTGTTTGTGTATTTCTTGTGAGCTCTTTGTTGTTTTGGTTTTGTCTTTGTTTATAAGTGAGAAAGGAAAAGAACATGCAGTTGTATAGGTAGGGAGGTGAGAGGGAGAGAATCTCAGGAGAGTTAGAGTAGAGGGAAACATGATAAAAAAACATTGAATAAATGTTCTCAATTAAAAGTTTTAAAAAAATAACGAGGGTGATATTATAACACTAGTCACAAAAGCCAAGTATGAAGCTGGCATATATGTTCATCAGTGGATGACTGAATCCAGAAACAGAAGTGCAGAAACAGACAATGGAGCCATAAGGAGCAAATTCATGTTTACTAAGGGAAATGGATGGAAATAGAAAGACCATCAGATTGAACACTGTGAGCTAGCCTCAGAAGACAAGTGCCATATGTTGTCTAAGGGGAATACAACTTAAGAAACAAAAGATGTGAAAGTAGAAGGGAAAATGGGGCTGAGGGAGAACAGTAGAAGTGTGGAGGCTGTAGGAGTTTAACATAATCAAACTACATTAGAAGCCTGTGTGAACATGTAACCCATCATTTTATACAAATAATATACACCAATGATTTTTTAAAGAAAGAGAGGTGGCTATCATATCTTCATTGGGCAGTACATACCTAGGAATAAGTTTCTCAAAATGTATAGAACTATACACAAGTTTTACAAATAAGGCCATTTTACTGTGTGTAAATCATATTCCAATACAATTGATTTGAACAGAAACACTAAAGACATTTGGGGGATAAAGGAAATCGTTAGCTCTCTTGAGAGGCAAATGGCATGTGTACCCAAATATGGGAGAAGGAAGAAGAGAATCACAGCTTTGGACATAGCATAGGGACCCAGGAAAGAGGTCATTGGATGGTGCTGTCTCTGCGACTGACAGGCAGTGTTTATAAGCCATAGTGATAGTAAGATACAATGTTTCCCATCACCAGCTCATGAAGGCTGCTGGAGCTCTTTGTGAGGCCGTGGGTCCCTGATGGTAGAAAGGCATCGGGAATCTCTGCAGAAGATGAGCAATGTTAGACACCAAACCTTCCTCCTGGTCCAGAGTGTTATCCTGTAGCCATCTCAGGGGGACAGTGAGAGAAGTGACTGGCAGACTCCTGCATTACCGTCTCCTGGAGCTCAGAGAATTTGCTTAGAAACGAAAATGCTCATATACACAAACACAGCCACCAATTTAACCCCAAGTGTCAAATGTAAAGAAGTGAGCAAATTGCTGAAATGAGTTGAAATACAACCCCAGGACTTCTTCCCACAAGCGGTTAGTCTCTGACCTGGGTTGATGATCAGATCCAATTAGCAGGTGCTACCTTAGAATTATAGCGCTGAAAGGGCACCGTAGAGATCGGCCAGCCCAGGAAATCTCACATTTTTTTTTTTAGCTATCACATATTTTCTTCAAGCCAATCCTTATGTAAAAATGTAAACCAATTAAATGGATAAATGCATAGGTGAGAAAGCAAAGGCAGAGGTGAGGATTCCGTGGTCCCACCCACCGGTATCTTGCAATGGCCTCTAAGGGGGTAAATGGCTCAACAAGCTAGTGTGTGTGTGTGTGTGTGTGTGTGTGTGGTCTGTTGCCTTCATTTTATTGGTTGGGAAGCTAGGGTTCTGAGAAATTCGGGCTCCAAACATAGGCAGTGGCAAAAGCTCTGGAGAGCTCCGGTGAACCAATACAAAAAGTTCTTCTCTCATTGCATAAGGTTGCCTCAACCAATAGTACAGAAGTTTATCAATCTGGGTCAAAACATTTGTTCCATTCTGAGTCACTCCATTGAGAATCCTGAGAACTCAATGGTGAAGTCAGACAGCCTAGCATTACTAAGCAACCACATGGGGACTATTCACTAAGCCTTTCTTCCTGTTCTGTGAATGAGAGAATCCCCCAGTGCCCAAGACAGAAAGGCAAAATGGCTTTGTATCCCAGGAAAAGGGGGGTGGGGCAGGAGGACAACGTGAAAAAAACGATGTCTGGTGTTCTAGAACCTTCTGCAAATCTGTCTACCTCCCACACTCCAAAGAAACCACTAACACCTGAAATCCAAGGTCTTTTAAGTAGGGGGAAAAGTCACAATTTCATTTTCTTCTTGTCTAAAAGAGTTTCTTCAACAGGTTATCCAAGACCAGGCTCTCGGGCCAGAATGAGAAGTAGTCACAGGATGCCTCCTCAAGTTGGTGTATCCTGAGGCATGCGACCTATGTAGGGAATGCAATGCTTCTGTCACCTCACAGCAGGGCTTCCCATCACCCGGGGACCTCTAATATCTCACTTTTTGTTCTCTGAGCTGTAGTGTCTAGCAGGAAATCAGACAGCTTTCCCTTCAGGGTCAGCCCAACAGATGTAGGGAGAAGCTATCTAGATTATCAAAGCTCCAAACCTTGTTCCTGCCATATTTTACTCCATGTTGAGCTTTAAGGTAAATTCCAGGGACCTGGAAGGAGGCATGGATTGATCAATCTTAATGAATATCACATGTAGCTGGAATATTATTTTATGGAGTAGTTCTGGATGCACCTTTGAGGCCTGGAAGGACTGAAGTACTACTTGGAATATGTCTTTGCACTTTGCCCTTTGCCCTTAGTGCTGGCGACATGGAACCCTAATCACTATCTCTAACCCCTGCTGGGTGCTAAGATTGTGTCTGTGTGTGGTCCATGTCACATTCTGATAAACAAACAAGCGAAATGGACCCACGGTGGCCCTAGGAAGAACTGAATAAACCTTCTTGCAGTACAGGACTATCCTTGGAGGCAGAATGCTACCGTCTTCTGAAATTCTGCCAGGCATGATGGCAAATGCCTCATCCCAGTTAAGCCTGTGATTCTTAGGCTCTCGAAGGAAGGTTCAGGGAATATCAGGGGGTCTTTCACCGGAGTATCTAGCTACCCCACCAACCAATTGCATGCAGTTTTGCCCTGATGGATGGGTAAGAGGATAAAAGTAGGAAAGGCAAGGGGAGGGGCCTCCAGCTCTGCAGCTGTGGGAAAGCCATCCTCCATGCAGGGTTCAGACCTGCCAGTGTGGGGGCCTTAAGTTCATCTGTGCTTCTGTTCGTAACCCCACTCCCACGTGCTGTAAGGAAGGAAGCCTAATGAACTCACTTGTTGCCCTGCATGAACTTGGGTGGAATTGTACCTCAGTTTATCCCTGGGACCTGAGAAAGAGGGGCGGGTATTGTTTATGTCTTCCTCAGAGAAGGAATTTTAGCAGTACTTCCCAAAGACAAGAAAAAATGGCTCTCGTTGAGGGGCAAGTTCTTCCACTTATTTTAAAATCCCAAGTTTTCTAGCTTTCCCAGCCCTAGCCTAATGAGAGTAGGCAAAGTGAACTTGTCGCATTCTGAGAAGTATGACTAGGTGCAGGAGGCCTGATGCCCCCAAGCTCTTCACAGTTAATGAAACTGCTGATCGTAAGCAATGTTGGAAACAGAACTCGAGCTCTCTAGACACTCATTGTCCAAGGCAATCGCTAAAGGTACATGTTGCTTATGGCCACGATACGGAACAGCATGGTTAGAGGACATCTCTGTCATTGCAGAGAGTTGGGTTGACAACTGCACTCTGGGCCTTTGGTCAGCTACCCTCTCATCTGTCAACCACCCCGTGACTGGCAAGCATGAAGGTGCCTGTGTGTTGGCTGCCTGTCAAGTGCTCAGACTATAACGTCTAACTGGGGAGGTGAAGAAGGTTTCAAACAGCCATCACAATCTGCCTGCCTCTGAATGGTGAGCAGATGTTTAGGAGAGGGAAGGTCCTGGGAGATGAAGGGTATTCGATAGGGAGGAGGAACCCAGCTACTCCCTGATAGTTACTTATCCTGGATTGTGCCTCTCTGATCAGTTCTGGGTACTTCTGCTGTCTTTTGTTTCTTGGCTCATCTTTGGGTGAGCCCGTTTCTGGACTTGAGGGATGAAGGTAAGATGCACAAGATTAGCTTAAGTGCAAATAAGGAACACTCGAAAAAGAAATGGATGTGCCGCTGTGTGTGACACACACTAAGAGTTCAGCGGCTATTAATTCTTTGTGGTTTTGCCGGTTTGCTTGCTTTTTAACTCAATCAGAATGGGCATAGTACCTCTCCAGTTCCCTGCCCAGGCCTGAGCTGCAGAGAGCCATTCCTGTGGTGGTCCCATGTTCTGCCTGTGTGCTGGACTGGAAAGCCACTGTAATTGCAGCTATTTCCAGCCCACAGTGAAGCCTTCTTTTCTTCCCCTTGCTTTGTTTTGCAGCAGGTGGTTCTCATTATTGTTCAGCGAGGTGGTGGCAAGGGACACACTGGCATGTGCCATGTGCTTCATGAGCCACGTGTTTCGTGCCTGCAGCACACAGGCAAATGCCACCAGGGCCCGGGTCCAGGACTGTCTCTGGTTAATCTGCAGTTTTCTGGATGTAGTCTCATGGCAGGGGGAAGGGAAGGACTTTGGATGGTGACTCGTTTGGAAACCCAGCTCTGCTGTCAGCAGCCTCACTCTTGACGAGCTGGCCATCGTCTTTGCAATTCTGCATTTCATCTGCCGTCTCCCTTAAGTGGGTGTTTTAGTCCATTTTTGTACTGCATAGAGAAATAAAGCCATAGATCGAATAATTTATCAATGATTAAGTAATATTTTGGTTCACAGTCCTGGAGCCTAGAATCTAGAAATCTACAATCAAGTTTCTGCTCCTAACAGCCAGGATCACCTTGCTGTGCCATCCCATGGAGCAAAGCAGAAAGACAAGAGGACGACAGAGGGGACATCTTTGAAATGGAACCTGCTGTGTTGATGAAAGTGCTGAGCCCTTTCATATGGGCAGAATTCAGGAACTTCGTTAGCCCTTGTTTCTCTATTCCATGTCCCAGAGGCCCGAGTCTCCAACATAAGTTTGTTTTATAATTGGTATTTTAAAGCGTAATTTTTCTGTGTAGCCTTGGCTGCCCTGGAACTCACTCTGTAGACCAGACTGGTTGCGAACTCACAGAGATCCGCCTGCCTCTGCCTCCCAAGCACTGGGATTAAAGGCGTGCATCACCACCACCAGGCGGGTTAATATTCTTTCACTGTTGAGTTTGCTGTGTGGAGGAGGACACTGCCACCCAGCAAACACCAAGGATGGCCCAGTCGTCACAGCCAGTGTCTTGTCTTTCCTCCTGAAGAGAAGCACTCAGAACTTCTACGGTGGAGCTGAGGGTGTGTCCTGGTGGTAGAATGGTTGACTAACTTGTGCCAAGGCCCTGGGTTCTAACCCCACGCAGCACTGGATAATAAAAGCAAAGCCAAACATGTTTCCTACATAGACAGGCAGCTCTCCAGAGAGAAGCGTGCTCGGTCAGTGTCCCAGTGTCTCACCTTCTCATCTACCACACTATCTCCATTGGCTGCCACCTGAGCCAGTGAGAAAGGCTTGACTGTTCCCGTGTGGAAGAGAGGAATAAAGATAAGTCACAGACACGAGCCACGGGTGAGTTGCCCCCACTGTCCAAAAATGCAGCTCATAGAGGTGAACCACAGTTGGACCAACAGCCCACCCATCCAAAGGCTACATCATCAGTACGACAGAGCTGGAGTGCTATTTCCTACCACCTGTTTCTAATATATTCTCTTCATTGCCTTCCCTGCCCAGCCTCAGTGGCTTTTAAGGGACAGGATGAGGTGTTTGAGCATCCATGCTGTAGGTGTACTTGTGCCCTGCACACTGATGTCACACACATACACACACACACACACACCTGGAGATACAGACCGAGGCACCGGGGAAACGTCTAGGCAGGGCCACATAATCACTAGCAGAATAGCTATGGAGTCAGCTGCTAGAGGAGCAGCACCGGGGAACAGCCTGGAGAACCTGACTGACAAACTGACTTCAGAGGAGCACACGGGCCATAGAGGAATCTGTAGCTTTGAAGGAAAAGTCTGGGCTTTCTTGCTGCTTGGCCCTTGGGTCATCCCGCTTGCCCTAGTTTGAAGCCAGTTGTTTCTCTTAGTCCCAGCCTCACTCAGTCACCCAGAGCAAACTTCCAGCTACCTTCTGCTGATTCACCCGTCCCTCCTGAATCAGCAGAACTGGAGAAAATGTACTCCCCGGAGATTCCTGCCTCCGGGCTCCGCTCCTGGAGGTGGCTGGTGACATGCTGTGCCCGATATTTAAAGCACAGGTTCTGAAATTCCACTCTCAAATTCTATATATAGTGCCTTTTGTCCAATTTCCACCATGTAAATGGGTATCTTACACAACATATCCCTTACCCTTGGAGCAATGGTCTGGGTTATTAGTTGGGGAGTAATGGACTCCAAATATAACTTCTCTATGGATCAGAACATAAGGCTAATGTTCACAAGGCAAAAGTTTAGTGCAAGCACCAGTTTGCACTGTGCAGTGGAAAATAGGCAGTGTGTTGTATTTGCTAGTAGTTGCTTTTGTGACCCGTTTCTGGCAAGGGACAGCCTATACAGTGCCACTGGAGTATGTATGAATCTATTACATTCACACAATGCTTTATTTTTTACGTTATAGATATGAATATATGAATATGAACACATTTTACATAGACAGACCTACTTGTCTCCTACAAAAACACTGAAACACAAAATAGCAACTTTTATAATTCCCATTCTCCAGATAAGGAAACGGAGACCTAAACAGTATTTGTTTAGCTGGTTCACTGTGATGTCAACATTCATTCATTTCTTCGTTCACAGAAGACTATCTTCTGAGTCCCTACAAGGTACCAACTGGAATATTAGTGCTTGGGAAACAGTAGTTCAAACACACACACACATTGCTTCCTACAGTACTGGACAGACAGACAATTGACACATGATATCAGTAAGTGGGGTTTAAGTTAAAAGGTGGGAGGGGAGATATTCAGAGACGAGGGAGTAGTGGTATCCGTAATCTCCTGGAAAGTAACTTAAGACCAGGGTCTTGGAAAAAACACGTTTCTAGTCTGCATTCCACCTCCAGCTGCAGCCACGCTCAGGACCACTGTCTAAGAAGATGAATGGATGATACATCAGAAGCTGAGAATTCTTTGGCTTGCCCCAGCCAGCAGTAGAGGTAACCTTGCCCAAGGCTGGCTTTGGAACAGCAGAAGAACAGAGAGGCCGAAGTAGAGCCTGAGTGTCACCGGTCCTCATCGGGGATCTGATCCCTGGCAAGCAGAGGACATGCACGCTGTTGTGAGCAAACCAATGAGACACATGCTGGCAGCAGTGAGGGTGAGGGTTTAATTAATGACAGGGACAGACACAGCAGGGCGAATTGTTCAACTAGGAGTACAGCCGGATGGGTGGTGTGTGGTCTCTCTCCTCCACAGCCTAGCCCCAATTCAGCTAGCGAAGGGAATCTGCGCATCCCTTTTCTCCAGGCACCTCCAGCTCAGAAGTGTCTGGTTCATATTTCTTTTAAAAGACAACTGCTCAGACTTCACAGCTTTTCCTTGGTGCCCTTTGGTCTCTTCAGTCCCCACTGTGCCTCAACCCCTCTTCATTTTGTTGTCTTCTGCCCAGTTCCCCCACAACACACCCCACCCATCCCCTTCTTTCCTGCTGCCTTTTTCTGCACTGTGGCCAGGCCCACAGCCTGTCACCCATTTATCAATGCATTGGAACTGTAGCTCAAGTATTGATCTGTGTTTGTTGGTTTTTTTTTTCCTGTAAACTCAGGCTGTAAAGGTTTCATTAGCCTGCCTCACAGTCATTACATCAAGTAATAGGAAGCATCCATCTTCCTCAGGCTTCACGCCTGCACCCAATGGAGATCGGCCCGGAGAGCGTTAATCAAGCTATGAAAATCATTGGCAGCTCATTCCTTTATGATGAAAAAGCTGGTTTGCAGCCTCACTGGGTAGCAGAAGCCTGACACCTCAGATACCTACAGCAATTATGGACTGTGTGGTTCCCTGCTTAGGAAGTCTATTCTTTGCCTAACGCCTGTATGCAAATCACATTCTCTGCTTTAATGTGATTCTCTGACTTGTGTGCAGTAAAGGGGGGGAAAAAAACATGGTTAAGGCTGGGCTCCCTGGCAAAGTAGTGGGCAAAAGGGAGAGTTGTCAGTTACTTTCACCAATGTTTGCTAAGGCAAGACCTGTGCCCTGGTGTCAAAAGTCTCGCCAATGCATTGTGATATAGGAAAATTGGCACACCACTGTTTTACTCACCTTCCCCACCCAAGGTCCTTTCCACTCACACTTCCTTGTGGATATAACGCAGACAGCTGCTTAGGAAGAGTAACAAAATGACCAGCAGCATGTAACCCTTTGACACATGCTAGTGCGCAGGAAACAGAATGGGTCCCCGAGGAAAGGGATTTGGAACAAGCATGGTGGAGATTAGAAGAGAGAAGATGGAGAAGCACATTCAGGCCTCCAGTGCTGCAAGATGGAAGGGGCCAGAGAGGGAGCTGCAGATGGTCGTAGGCCTTTGGTCTCAGCGCATGGTCCCTGGGTCAGCAGCCTAAGCCTAACAGAACAGTCTCCAAAAAAGGGAAATTGCAAGAAACCAAGTTCATGGTCTCTCTTGAAGACTTTCCAAGTCAGGGAGGCTGAGATGAGAGCCGTCCCCTTGTTCTAAGAGGGGATATTGGTCCATTACCCTGGTCAAAAGGAGTCATGAGGTAGCACCAAGTGGGAAGAAGAGGAAAGTCTACAAGAATGAACAGGGAAGTGCATTAGGACTTGTGCCCTGAACACTAGCCTGTAAGTGACCAATGGTCTGGGTGTTTCATGGAGGGAAGGTATTGGTTCCAGCAGCAGCAGCAGCAACAGCAGCAGCAGCAGCAGCAGCAATGTATTATGTCATGGCCACAGTCAGACATTAGGGCAGAAAAATCCTAGGCCTGTTTTTTGATGGAAACGTGAGCCATGTGTTTGCCCTGCATCACTGATCTCCGTTTCTGACTTCTCATCTGTTAAAGCAAAATGAGAACGATGAGGTCTGCTCGAGACTATCCGTGAGTTAGACTTGGCCCTCCACATCCATTGATTCTGCACCCATGCTTCCCATCCATGATAGATAGGGAATATCTGTAAAAGAAATGATGTCTATACTGAACAAGGGCAGACCTTCACTAGTCACCATTCCCTAAACTGTGCTTGTCAACAAGGACACTGAGGCACCATTTGCAATGGGTTTAGAATCGTGAGTAGCCTAGAAAGCGCAAGTAGGTGATATGCAGATGCCAGGGCATTTTGTACAGGAGTGAACAAACCCTGGAAACCATCCCCAGCATATACTGAGGGACAACTGTGTAAGACAATGCAGGGGAAATCTCCAGAACAGTCTGGCACAGACTGAGTGCTCAGTAAATGTCAGCTCCGAGCGCCGTTTACACAGCATGTGTTCCAGTTGCACACACACATAAAAGACTTGGGGGAGTGCAGAGCGGAAACAATGCACCAACCGGAATATAACGAGACGAGTATGTACATAATGTTATGTTAATGGAGCAGAAGAGAGTCCCAAACACCCGAAATGAATCCAAACAAACAATGCAACAAGAACTAGATTGCCAGCCGATCAAAGATTCATTTATTTCCAGATTCATTCAACCTATGTTGAATAAGCCACCGGGGGTGCACAGTAGGCACCTCGGGGAATACAGAGACGCCAGGAACAGCCGTCGATTGAGACTCCTAGGTCCAAAAAATAAGAAGCAATGACACCGAGTGGAAATATAGTCCCAGGATTGATGGGGACACAAAGAAGCGTCAGTCCAGAGGCTTGACTTCCAGGCCGAGAAGGGGAAGCATGTTGAAGACCATGGTGAACCTCAGGCAGGGAGCATCAGGTGGCCCCGTGGACACATGGCTTACATGGCACGGAGAACTGTTAAAGCCAAAGTGACACACCCTGGAGGGGGAAGTCCACATGTGCACTGTGGCCAGGCAGTGACAAAGGTGATGGCTCTGCAGATGCATCCGGGTAGCTTTTCCAGGCTCTGTGTGTCAGCCGAGACTCTGCTCATAGAGAGGAGTGAGGAGGTTGAAGCGGATGAGAGAGGCGCCATGCTTTGGTACTTCCCTTTGTAGCCATGTGGAAGTTAGATCTCCAAGGGCTGTGACTCAGAGGAGAAAAGGGGGCTTCAAAGTAGAGCTCAGCTCTCCCCACTTAGTGCAAGCCTTCACTTCTCCCCTACTTACACAGGAAGTGACCCATCATCAGACACTTGAAGGATGCAGATAAGCCAGTCTTGACACTATCCCAGCAAGGAAGAGTCAGCCAGGCCCAGGAGCTGACAGGCATAAATATTTAGGGCAGAGATATGTTTAAGAACACAAGGAAGCAGCATGGTCCGCCAGGGAAGGGGGAAAGAGAAGAGGTAGGTAGCATTAGGGTCTGGCTCAAGGGTCAGTGGAGAGTTTAAATTTTCTTCTGAGACTAATAGGAACCACTCAAAGGCTGCAATAAATGGAAGTATGGGCTTCCTGTCAGTCTCCAGAGGTCGTTCTTGCTGCCCTGTGCTTGGTGGAGATGAGAGGGTCCAATACAGGGGCATGTCACAGTAGCACAGGTCTAGGTAGCTAAGACTAAATCCAGGGTAGTACTATCTTGAATATAGGGGGCGGGGCTAGCAAATGCAAGTGTCTGCCTAAAGCCAGATTTAATTCTTTACCTCCCCCTGGTCAACATTGGCAACTCCATTTTCCAGATAAATGCACAAGAGTGGGTACTGGAATTGAAGGAGTCAAACATGGAAGTGGGTGGAGGAGAGGGAAATGAGGGGATGGAAGAAGGTTAAACCAGAAGGAAGATTGCTTAAAAAGATGTATGGAAAACTGATCATTTAAAGCCAGGAAAAGGACAGAGAAGGCGGAAGAACACAAGTGAGGAGAAAGAGCAGGAGGGGAGGAGACTCCTGGCTAAAGGTTTAGGTGCAGATGGGAGAGCCGGGGTTGCAGGTGGGTTAACCAAGACTAAGGATGCATGAAAGATTCTTACAAAAACTCACTAGTTAGTAAGCTAAGTAAACGATAGATTCTTCTTTGGTTGTTTTTCAAGACAGGGTTTCTCTGTGTAGCAGCCCTCACAGTCCTGGAACTCGCTTTGTATACAAGGCTGGCCTCAAACTCACCGAGATCTGACTGCTTCTTCCTCTGAGTGCTGGGATTAAAGGTGTGTGCTACCATGCCCTGCCAAATAATATATTTTAGAAAGAGTATGCATGGAAGTCCTGCCCGTGGGGAACAGTGTCATTCTCAAAAGACACTGGTTATGCCGGGTGATGGTGGCGAACACGCCTTTAATTTCAGCATCCAGGAGGCAGAGACAGGCGGATCTCTGTGAGTTGAAGGCCAGCCTGGTCTATAAGACCTAATTCCAGGACAGGCTTCAAAGCTACAGAGGAACCCTGTCTTGAAAAAAGGAAAAAAATAGTAAAAATAAAATAAAATAAAAAAGACAATGATTACTAAATAAAAATCTTAGTGTCAAATGTGATATATCTCTCTATGAGATTTTGGTTGTGGAGACCTCAGAGTCCCCCGAAAACAATATGAGATATTTGTATTGTCCATCATGACTACATGAAGATATCATATTATTTTAACATAGCACTCACTTTGCATGTAAGTGATAAAGAAATCAACCTCAACTAGCCAGGAAATTCTCTTTCTGATGGTTAACTTACATAATACCAATATATATCGTATAAACTTAAGACATTTTCAATGACTGAAACATATTATTCAAGAAAGAAAAACCAAGAATGTGGAGTTCAAGAAAATAACCCCTGTTCACACACCTCTCACAGTCAACTTTCCTATAAATTGCAGCTTTCCAGGCCTTTTCCCCTGAAGTGTGCATTCATTTGCTAAGAGGGGCTAGTGGCGGATGGCAAGGCAGAACGGGCAGATGTTTATAGAGCAAGAGAGGAGAATTATTAACATTTTCCTATTGACCACCCATGGCTGATGGCATGATCTGCTTCCTACACATATATTTCCAGGGCTCTTTCTCTTCTGACTTCAGCTTTATTGTTTATCACCCGGGTCTTTGAAATACCTAACTGGAAGAGAAAAGAGCTTCTACCCGCAGGCTGTCCGTGGGGGAGCCTGAAGCAGCATACAACACACGGGAAAAGTTTTGAGATGTCACCTGTCTCATCTTAAAAATGTCTGTAATGTTGTGTTCTGCTCCACAATGCAGCCATGATTATTTTAATGTCTGAAACGATGTTTTTAAATTATAGTTAAGTACCCTAACCCAGAGCAGTTTCACACATCCAAATACATGGGCCTCTCGCATTGTGTTTTCCTAGTTCGGCACTGAGTGTATTATGGAATTGTAGACCCTTTCGGTGAAGACAGGTTTTGTATCATTCGCAGAGGGGCGCCTGAGAAGGAAGAGCTTCGCCCAAGGGCATGTGGCATGTGCAGAGTTAGGCTCTGGACTCAGGTCTGTTCCATTACTTGCTGCATATCCCTTAGGCTATGGCTGCCTAGCTCAGAAAACTTGGATCTGGCCAGTGTCAATGCAGGAAAGTGATCGCCTCATCATTTCCATCACAGAACAGACTCATCTGCATTGTCAGGAAGATGGAGGAAGAGGTTGGTAGAGGGAGGACGGAAGAGATGCTAACGTGATTCGGAGTCTGGCCTCTGGGAGACAGGAGCTGGCAGCACTCAGGCCTGTCCAAGGGATGGGTTGAGCTTCAGTTGCTTGCACAGTATGGTTTGGGCATCTGGGCTTTGTGACCACGGGAGACTGCTACTGTGTGGGAGGAACCGGCTTGGAGCAAATGAGTAGAGGCACATTTTCGTCCTTGTTGATGTTGTTGTTGTTGTGTGAATATATGTCACTGTGACGGGTTGAATAAAGAAGCTGAAAAGGAGAAGGTTAGGGAGAAAACCCAACGGAATGCTGGGAAGAAAAAGGGCAGAGTCAGAGGAGAAGTGAGCAGACACAGAGAAGCAAGATGGACATGCTGGACTGAGAAAAGGTGCTGAGCCGTGTGGCAAAGGGTAGATAAGAATCATGGATCAATTTAAATATAAGAGTTAGCTAGTAAGAAGCAATTGGCTGAGAATTTATAATTTATAATTAATATAAGCCTCAGTGTGTTTATTTGAGAGCTGCTAGCAGGACAGAAACTTCTGCCTATGTTGATATCAAAAAGCAAGAGGAAAAGTCCAAGATAAGTTGTTCACAGTTCAGAAAGGAACATTGTCTCCAAGTGACACACAAGCAAACAAAAACCCACCCTCCAGGTTGAACACTCTGCAAGGAGGAAGTGCTGCAAACGGAAGAAGAGGCTACAGTTGGTTAGGGCTGGTAGCCTAAAGGTCTATCCAAAACCTATCCCTGCAAAAGCCATTTTACAGGGGTCACTTAAGATGTCGGGAAACACATTACTTTTTATATAAAATAAATGTAGATAAATGGATATTTGCATTGCGATTCATAACAGTAGCAAAATTACAGTAATGAAGTAGCGATGAAAGTCTCAGCATTAGGAAGGTTGAGAACCACTGTTCTATGGCCTTCAGGGCATCATATCTGAAACCCCTATTCTACTCTTCTCTCCATCCACGTAGGGACTTGGAATGGACAGGGACAAATATACTTAGGAAGCCTGCATAGCTATAGGTGTAATTGAGAGAGGTGGAGAAAGACAGCAACTGCCATTACCTACAAACAACTTTTCATGCTAGAGATGGCATCTACGCAACCCACTGCTGTTACTTTCATTTAGGAAAAAATTACCTCTTCCATGGTCTGACCCCTCTACAATTGTAACTGAAATTACAGCCTGAAACTGCTTATATTTCTAAGAAAGAAAAACAATCCCAGATTGCTTCCAAATAACAGTCCTCAAATATTAAGTTTTTTGTTTGTTTGTTTTTAATGAAAAGAGAATCATTTCAGAGTTGAAGAGATAATTTAGTGTTGGCATCATAAGCATGTATACCTGAGTTCTGATCCCTAGCATGCGTAAAAAGTTAGGTATGGCAGTAAGTATGGATAACCCCAGCTTTGGGGGAGGCGGAGACATAGGATGCTCTGACTTGTACATGCACGCAGGCACACATACATATGAACATGAATATGCACATACAACACACGCACAGCATTATACAAAATCCCATAAGGCACCTTGTTCTTTTCCCCCAAATGTCTGAATAATATTCCCCCAGGAGCTGTAGAGAAGAATAAGGGGAGCTTTCTGCAGGGCTCTCCCACTTTCCAGCACTTTGTCACATTCTGTTTGACCTTATTCCCTCCTTTCCTCTGAGTCCAGTTGAAAATCTAACTGGAGCTATTTTCAGTCAGGGGTCAAGATTCAGGGCTCATTTGCAACCCCAGGCTTAGAAGCCCAGGCTTATTGAAAACCTGAAATGAGGCAAGAGACATGAAGCAAGGACTAAGGGCAAATTGTCGATAACCATCTGGGGAAAAGGTTAATCTAGAGCTTGGAGGAATCTGTGTGGGCTACGATCATTCAGGACAGGTTCAATGTGTTAAAAGACAGCCATTGCCCCTGGCCAAGGGATGGAGAGTGAAGGGGGAGAGATTACCAGTAAATTACATAATTGCAACTATTTGCTAATAATGAACGTTTATTGATAGAGACTATATGAGACGTGGTACTAAGTATTTTGTACATATTTTAAGTGATTTAACACCTCAGATGCATAGCGTGGGAGAAATTCTCTGTTTTACAAAAGAAGAAAATGAGACCAGCAGAAAATGAGACCAGCACTCATGATCATACAACTAAGAAGCCTTCATGTAGGCTAGGGATTCAACACAGGTACAGAGAGAGCTACAAATCTCTTCATTTCCCTGTCGCCTTTTACTGTCTCTTTATATTCTCTATTATAAACTTACCATTGTTGTCTTAAGTTGATAGTTAAACTTTAGATTCCCTCTAATTTTGCAAATGAACAGTTGGGGTCCCTGCCTGCTTACAGGATCCACTAGGAAGAGACTGTATTTATCTTTCTCCAATATCTCCCAAGTGAAAAAAAAAACACCCTAAATACAATAATTTGTGTTTTCACAGTGCTTTATAATCTTCAAAACATTCAGCATATATATGTTTCCTCACTCCATCCCTGCGAGAGGAATGGGCGGTTATTATCCCTAATTTATAGGTAAGAGAACAGAAGCTCAAGGAGTTTGACAATGCTTCTCAGTTAGCAAATGAAACACAAAACCCTGACTTCCTTGTTCATTTTGCTTCTAGACTAATGTCCTTTTCTGTCAAACCTTGGAAATTCTCTTCCCCAAAACCAGTTCTCCTTGCTGAGAGTTGTTAAGAATTAAGCAGGAGTTCAATGCTGGGAAGCGCAGCTACTCTTCTAATCTATTGTAACCATGAAGACGCTCTTATAACCATCTTATGGTCATGATGTGATCACTAGAACACAGCTAGCAGGCTGACCTTAGGCTCTGATGTGACAACTTTGCCAAATAAACATGAACCGCTGTTTACCAGTGTGTCTTTACTAAAATGCAACAGAAAATGTAAGCCATGACTTATGGTGTAGTCCAGTAACCTCAGCTACTCCAGAGGATAAGGCTGAAGGATCTTAAGTTCAAGGGCATCATAGACTACAAAGTGAGTTCAAAGTCTGTCTGGGCTGTATGGTGAGGCTGTCTCAAAATTTTAAATGGTTAAAAAAGAGAGGTAGGGATGTAGCTTGGTAGTGGAGCATCTGCCAGTCATGCATCATGCCCTAGATCCAGTCTCCAGTAAAACACACACACACACTCAGACACAGACACACACACACAAACAGAGAGAGAGAGAAACACACACACACAAACACACAGAGACACAAACATACACACAAACACACAGACACACACACAAGCACACACACACGCATGCACGCACACACAGCTGTTACAATGACAAGATTCATTACTAATCTGCCTTCTTGCCACACCAGTGGAATGGCACTTGGGTGCTCTACATTGGGAAGATGATATGCAATCTGAGAGCCTGGGTAGCATAAAATTCTTGGATATAGTACCATCATTATTGCCACTATTTTGTGTTAAATGGGCCTTTAAACATCTGTATATTTGCACTTGGTTTTCTGGAACTCATCTTCTCACAAGGTAGAGTGAGTCTTTTAGACCGAGACAGTCTCTTCCACTCACATTGGGAGTCAGGTTGCTTGAATAGTCTCCATGGGGGCAGCCCTTCTCTCACGTAGCCTTGGTTTTTGTACACTAGCAAAAATTTCCACTCCTCACCTGAGAGTAGAGTTTAGAGATAAAATGGAGATGGCAGAGAAAATGAAGGAAGTATAAGTGAGCCCAATGCTTACTAAATGAGTATTCCTACAACAACTGGGCTTAGTGTCTGACATTTTACCTGTGCATCTCACTGACAACTTTGAGAGGTAAGCACTGTTCTCTCTGAACACCGAGCAGCATTCCCAGGAATCTGTCACAGCAGACCTAGCTGTCTTGGTGGGAACCATCTTCTCAGGTCCTTGGGTTGGGTTATTTGGATCCAGCACCACCCCTTGTCAAGAGCTTCAGACTACAAAGAAGGCAGAGATATCCCATTAGGCCAAGATATTTGTCACAAGAAACAAGGTCAATGGGATTGATTTCTCAAATGGGACAAATGGAGGTCCTTTCGTTCTTATGAGGTTAGTGTATCAAACTGCAGGTGGAAGAGGAATTGTAAGGACTCCTGGGTGAGGCCCCCAGCTCTGTATTTTCAACAGTTGTATAGAAACTAGAATTTGTCTTTTGCCTTCAGAGGCATGTTTGGAGGAATCTATAAAATGGAATATGCCAGACTCATCAGGGAAAGAACTCTTCAAAATGTGCAGAGAAAAAAAAAAAGACCATTGAGCAGACAGGGTGAATTTGCTGCACATCCCAGAGGCCTGGCAAGGGACAAGTCACTAATGAGGAAGATCACAGTCAACCACCCACACTTACTCCATCGGAGAGTCCAGGTGGCTTTGAGTGATTCTCTAGACCATAGAAAAGAAGACCTGCTGTACCAGAGCTTTCTAGAATCAAGCATAGCCCCTGCCCTCAAGGTTTTCACAGTAATATGGAAAGCAGAAGAGGTGACCCCATCATTACCCATGGAACAAGCAGGGCATTGCCTTTTGATTTGTAGCTGAATGCTCTGAGCTTTGCCTTCCCTAATCAAAGAAGAAGAAGAAGCCATGAGAACTAGAATGTAGTATGATATGGGATGTCCTTCTGTATACTGTGAATAAATTCCTCTCATTGGTTGATAAATAAAGCTGATTTGACCTATAGTCAGGCTGAATATAGCTACGCAGAAAAACCAAACTGAATACAAGGAGAAAGTAGGGTGGGGTAGAGAGCTCCAGCCAGCTATAGGGGAATCAAGACATATAAAAATGAGGTAATGAGTCACAAACCACGTGGCAAAACATAAATAAGAAATATAGGTTAATTTAAAATGTAAGAGATAGCTAGAAATAAGTTTGAGCCATTGGCCAAGAATTTATAATTAGTGTAAATCTCTGAGTGATTGTTTGGAAGCAACTATGGAACTGCGCAGGACAGAGAAACTCCATCTACAGTAGTATTTTCTAAATGGGACACAGAGTAATAACAGAAGCCTAGGTGGTCCATAAGAATAGCAAATGCACTCTCTATCACATAGTGAGAAAGAAACTGCTGTAATAGTCCAGGTTTCAGAGCCATATCACTTGGGTTGCATCTTACTTCCTGAACTTACTAGCTGTGTGTCCTTGGCCAAGGCACTGAGTTAATCTGACCTTTGAGTTTTTGACCTGTAAACATGAAATAAGTCTAATCTATCTATGAGCAGCTGAGAGGTCCAAGTTAGTCAACAGAGGTTTCTGCACATGTACATGGCACAAAAACGTGCATCGAAAATGCAGTCATTTATGGGCATTGCCCCTTACTTAATTAACAGCTATTAGTACTAAGAATAAATTGGCGACATATACAACTTCCAGGTGACCACTGAGGATATGCAGAGACCCACTGATGAGCAGGACAAATGTTGAGGAGCCAATATCCTGCCAAGCAAAATGTCTAGGATTGATGAACCTTGAAAACCCCTCAATTTCTTAATTTTATTCAGATTTTGTGTTGGCCACAAGGGAATATAATCCCAAGACCCAACAATAATTTTGAAGATGAGAAGGAGAAAGATAACAACAACAACAACAATAATGATAATAATAACAATAATAATATTGTTAATAGCAATATTAACAATGACGAGGAATGAGAAAACCATTTATGGAGAATGGAGCTTACTGACACCCTTTAATTGTAACATTAAGTTAAGGTGAGTTTGGGGTAGTGGCCACTCTGCTGGTATAGTCTGAAGTGACTTTTCTGTTTGATGCAAAGTCAAAGAAAACACACAGAGACAGTTTGAAGAACAAGCAGGGTGAGTGAGCTGCATTAAAATGGGAATGAAAAATAACCCAGAAAATGCTATTTATTGTAAAAATTGCCAGCATCCTTAGGGCTGCTTTGATCATCTCTGCCTCAAAGAAAGCAGAGCCAACAAAGTGAAGTTTCAGAAAAGGGCAGCAAAATGATCAGAGACAGAATGGGTGAAAAAAAGGTCTTTATCCCTAGAAGGAAAGAAACAATTGGGGGGAAAATTCTTCGGCTTAATAGAGATCTATTGGATAATGAATGGTGAGTAGTGGCCATTCAGGTGCTGCCCTCTCGCCTGTCCCAAATCACAAGAATGAACAGGAATTTGAAAGGACTGAAAATAGATAAAATGGCCATCATATGTTTAAAGCCTCAACTGGGGAAACTGGCAGCCTCAGCCTCGGGGCATTTTTGAAGCAGACAATAGAGTGGCTTTCTAAGCAGATCAAAGGCTTGGCACTTGTCCCATAGCGGCTCCTCCTGCAGGTGTGTTTGCTGGAAAACAGAGGGGGCCACAGCCTGCTAGTGCCTCTGGCAGAGAGCAAGCTTCCCTGAGCACCGTCCACAGGGGCTATCTGATTAAATGGAAGCAGAGAGATAAGACTGAATTAATTTCCACTTGGGGACCAAAAAAATGCCATAGGAGGATGTGAAGGAGATTGTCAGATTCTGGATGATAGGAAACACAGCATCCCACCCGCCATGTTCCACGTTGTCCCTTCTTAACGGACAAAGAATTCCACCCGGCTTTAGCTTCTGAAGGGTGGTCCAGGTAAAGCTGTACCACTCTGCCATGTGGAGTTTTTTTTTTCTGTTTCTTTTTTTTTTTCAATGTAAAAGTTTAGATCCAATGCAGAGTCCAGAATGAGAATCTACTTTGTAACTAAAGGCATGAACAGTTTGCTGGGACATGGAGGTTCCAAGTTTCACTGTATTCAACAACAAGAGGACATGCTAGAGAAAAGACCAGTGTTCCTCTTCCCAGCTACGCGACTCCCTTACAGTGATGACAGCCAACACACTACCTCCACAAGGTTCACTCTCTTCACCTAGGCTCTCACAGCCAAATCCTTATTAGTATCAAAATAAATAATTCATATATGGCCGCTTCACTTCAACAATATCTTTAGTGAGTGGCTGATGCTGATATTCAACAATCATCTAGCCGGGAAACTGGAAGACAGGCTCAGGAATGAGCCATAATGTCAAGAGAAGGAAGAAAAAGTGAAGCAGTAAAGAAGAGACAAGGACATCAACTGGACATCTCAGCTATAAATGAGAATCTGAAGAAACCATGGGCACTTCCAGCAATGTTCCAGAGATCAGTAATATTTTGACAGAAAGCCCAACTGTGAACAGGCTTGAGAGACAGGTAAACACAATACAAGCTAGTTAAGAAAGACAAGGCAAAGTAATCTGAGATGAAACGTCTATAAAAAAAATGCCGTGAGTTTACTTTGTGTTGGCTGTCTGTTGCTGGGCACTGGACCTACCCTTAAGTATGGTTAGTTGACTCCATGAGACTCCATTGGAGAAAATTAATTTTTCCTTTTCAAGCAGGAGCCAATTGCAGATTGCTTCTTGGGTAGGTGTGAGAACCTGTGTCTTCTTCCCCCTCTCAGCATTGGGCCCCTGTTTGACTTAAAGCCTGTGCATCTTACTGATCTTTTGCCTGTATATTATGTTTTCACTTTTGTGTGTGTTTATTGTGCTTTTTATTTATTTTTATTCTATTTTTGTCTGCTTGCTTGCTTTCTAAGATGAGAAAAAAGGGCATGGAGTTGAGCTGGTGGGGAAGTAGAAAGGATCTGGAAGGAGTTGAGGGAGAATATACAGTATGTGATTATTTTTTTTCAGAATAAATGAAAAAAAAAGAAAAGGAAAACAGTGTAGAATTTGTGTACATGGAAGGACAAGTATTTTCCTCAGTCACTGGTCAAACGCTTTGCTATTGTTTGGTGTGCATTTAATATTGTTTAGTTAAATTCTTCCGAATACGTATTATTTGCCTCTTTCACAAGAGATGACCTCACTAAAATCACCAAGAATGTCTGCCTTATTTGACAAAATTCAGCCAGAGATCCCAGTGATTCCTGTAACCAGCTATGCTATTCAAGCAGATGAAGAACAAATGGGCTGGAGCGGTGGCTCCGCTGGTCAAGCGTTTGCCTTGCACTTTAGTTTGGTCCCCAGAACCTACATTGAATATGGCTGGCACAGTGGGGTCTATTTACAATCCCAGTGCTGAGGAGGGAGAGACAGATAGATCCTTGAGGTTTACTGGCCAGACAGCCCGGCATATGTGACAAGTTCCAGGCCAGTGAGAGACCTGTCTCCGGGGAAGCATGGATGAACAGCTCTAAGATTTTCTTCTGACCTGTATAGGAATATGTGACAGGCTCATCTGCACACACGTGAAGACACATGCACACATCTGCACACACGTGAAGACACATGCACACATCTGCACACACATGAAGACACATGCACACACATGAAGACACATGCACACATCTGCACACACGTGAAGACACATGCACACATCTGCACACACATGAAGACACATGCACACATCTGTACACACATGAAGACACATGCACACATCTGCACACACGTGAAGACACATGCACACATCTGCACACACATGAAGACACATGCACACATCTGCACACACGTGAAGACACATGCACACATCTGCACACACATGAAGACACATGCACACATCTGCACACACGTGAAGACACATGCACACATCTGCACACATGTGAAGACACATGCACACATCTGCACACACGTGAAGACACATGCACACATCTGCACACACATGAAGACACATGCACACATCTGCACACACATGAAGACACATGCACACATCTGCACACACATGAAGACACATGCACACATCTGTACACACATGAAGACACATGCACACATCTGCACACACATGAAGACACATGCACACATCTGCACACACATGAAGACACATGCACACATTTGCACACACGTGAAGACACATGCACACATTTGCACACACGTGAAGACACATGCACACATTTGCACACACGTGAAGACACATGCACACATCTGCACACACAAGAAGACACATGCACACATCTGTACACACATGAAGACTCATGCACACATCTGTACACACATGAAGACTCATGCACACATCTGTACACACATGAAGACACATGCACACATCTGTACACACATGAAGACTCATGCACACATCTGTACACACATGAAGACACATGCACACATCTGTACACACATGAAGACTCATACACACATCTGTACACACATGAAGACTCATGCACACATCTGTACACACATGAAGACTCATGCACACATCTGAACACACATGAAGACACATGCACACATCTGTACACACATGAAGACACATGCACCCATCTGCACACACATATAGAGGGAGACAGGGAGAGGCAGAAAGAGACAGAAACAGGTGGACAGGCAGGCAGAGAGAGGACATCTTCGTAGGATGACAGCACAATAAACAGACCCGGATTTCATAAGCCTCAGATGTCCTAATTTACGATAAGGATGCATCACTATAGAATGGAAGGTGTTGCTAGAACTTGCTTAAAGTTGAAACCTGGGAGAAGAGGCAGGTCAGGATGAAGGGACAAGGCAAACAGTCTCTTGTACTAGGGTGCCCACAGCCTGAGCTACATGAGAAAGTCCCCATACTCCTAAGCCTATGCTTTCTCTGCTTGGAACTCTTGGGAGTAGACACCCCACCAGTCCTTCTCCGTAGTCTAATTCACAGCAAGGCTACTAAACAGTGCCTGTTATTCACAGACAGGGGATACCCTTGTCAAAGGTCTTGGTTAAATCATCTTGATTGTCTCTAATAACAATGTTAACGACCTTCCAGATTAACATCAGGATGTAAAACATCTTTCCTTGATATGTATTCAATATTTTCATGAGAATTAGGAACATTTATTACAGACTTTAGGATACTCTAAGGCTCCTGTAATATGCTACCATGATTCATGTTGGAATTCATCACTAGAAACCATAATGAAGTCCAACTTTGTCATCTTCCAGGCAGCCTGACCCGTAGTCCTGAGCTACTGCAGGGGCCATGTAGAATCTTTGTCTTAAGGAATATACAGATCCACAAAAGAAAATCACAGATCCCTAAATAACAGCAGATTTGTGTGGTTCAGTAACATTCTGAATTTCATGTCACATAGCAGAGTCTTGCAGACAACTCCTTCCTCTGACCCTGATTTATATGTTTTATCAGGATGCAGATATGACCCAAGAACAGTCTAAGTAATCAGGAATATGGATTAACTGAGATCTTCAAAAGATGCATAGCCTACATAGTAAGTACTGAAAAGCCAATGAAGGTAATTTCTTGTGTTAAAGAATATGTTTTTCTCATGTGAAAGCCATCTTTCTGAGGACTAACCTTCATGGTACTGACTGGAAGGTGCCATGCCAACATCCAAAGGAGAAAAGTAACAACATTCTAAAACAAACAAACAAACAAACAAACAAACAGGGTTTCTCTATGTAACAGCTCTAACTGTCTTGAAGCTAGTTTTTTTTTGTTTGTTTGTTTTTGTTTTTTTTCTGGCCACGAACTCACAATCCTCCTGCTTCTATCTCCTTCAACAAATTCTGCTGGCATAGTCCACTACAACTGACCCAACATTATTTTTGTCCAACTATGAACTGCAATGACCACCAGCATGGCACAGTAACCCTACGGTTGTAGTAGTGGCAAGCATATCTTAATAGTAACTAACAGTTCTCTAATTGTACTTAAGACCCAAACAACAAGAAGAAAATCACACCTGGTGCTGGAAATATAGCCAATTACCCAGGGATAGTGAAGTCATGGATCTTAGGAAAAAACCTATAGCTACTACTGTCTTAGTTACCTTTTTATCACTATCAATGGACAACATGACCTAGGCAACTTGTAAAAGAAAGAGTTTGTATGGGTCTTTTTAAAAGAGTGAATACATTATCATCATGTCAAGAAGCATGGCAACAGGCAGGCAGGCACAGTGCTGGAGTAGTAGCTGAGAGCTTACAACTAATTCATAAGCATGGAACAGACAGATAGCTGTGAATGGCATGGGCTTTTGAAACGTCAAATCCCACCCCTAGTGACACACCTCTTCAAACAGGCCACACCTCCTAATCCCTCCCAAACACTTCCACCAACTAGGAATGAAGCATTCAAGCATATGAGCCTATGGAGGCCATTCTCATCTTAAACACAACAGCTACTTTTCTAAACCACTATAATTCTGAACTAAATTATATATGTATTTGTATTCTGACCCACAGATAAGTGTCCTCACCTCTCATCAAAGAAATTTCTATTTGCAATAGATAGAGACCTTTATAGAAAAGAACAGTCAATCAATATTTAGAGTTTTGGAGTTCAGTCCCAACTGGTACATCTACAACAAAACTCCTACACCTAAAGCTTAGGGATCATTGTGGAAGTGGTGTTGGTAAAGATTATAAGAGCCAGCAGAAGTGGGAGTTTGCTATGATATGTGTCTCCTATGATTGTCAGGAACTACTACACCCATGAGGTCTCACCAACTTGGCTGCCCAAACATGATCTGAACAGGGGTGACACCAATAGAGATGCCAAAGTGGACTGGGGAAAGCCTCTAAGGCCTCAGCCCTACACAAAGAACTACAGGCAACTAAGAAATACTGAGTGTTGGGGTAGGCTGCTCATTCATTTCCGGCAGCTCAGACCCGGCACTCAGAAACTAGAGTATTTGCAATACTATTTGGTCAATAGCTTATGCATATTTCTAGCTCGCTCTTATATATTAAATTAACCTATTTCTATTATTTTATATTTTACCATGAGGCTCATGGCCTACAGGCAAGGTTTTTGCTGTCGGCTTACATCTTCCTCCTCTGGGGCCTCCATGGCTTCTCCTGACTCTGCCTTCTTTCTCCCAGCATTCAGTTTAATTTTCCCAGCCTATCTCTGTTCTGCCCTGCTATAGGCCCAAAGCAGTTTCTTTATTAATCAATTCATAAATCACAGCATACTGAAGGGAATCCCACATCAGCTGAGAGTAAGAGAAATCATTTTTTCCAGGGATGAACACATCAATAGGTTATCCAATAACACATGGTCAGCTCCAAAAATATACACATGCAAGTAGCATTACATAGACTGAGAAGGTTGTTTTTATATATTTGGATTTAACAATAATTAAAGAAAAAAGAGGTTATGAATTTTAAGGAGAGAAAGAAAGTATATGGAAGGGCTTGGAGGGATGAAAGAAAGGGAAAATGATAAATTTATTTTAAACTCAAAGAAAGTATTTTAAAAAGGAATATATTATTACTATGATTTTTGGTCCTGCAGATAATGAAGGATCAGGAAGACAAAGGGGAAAGACAATATTTGAAGAGCTTCTTCCCACAAACAAACAAACAACAAAAAAAACTTTTTTTAAAGCTTAATTTCTTCTACTTGTTCATTCAAAGTCCCTTTGAACTTTAGAGGAAAACTAACTCATACCTGGACTTTTCAAAAGGAAGAATTTTCAAGTTGTTTTTATTTTTTTTTCATTTGTTCCAAATTTCTCTTGCTACACAACAGATGCCACTATAGGTAGCTGGCTTACCTATGTGACTTTATAAAATTTGTACCTGCCTTCAGGCTGGAATACAACCTGATATCTTTTCCTCTGGACCTCTCATCCATAGCCCATGTTTTTAAGCATGTAGTGTAAGTCAGTAGTTGAGTTGTCTTTATCTCCCAACACTACTTAACTGGAAAAGAATCCATGATCGGCCTTGGCTCTCTCTGCATCTTCACCTCATCAAGTCTGCTCCAGTGATCATAATGGCCATCAGTAGTACAGTCTACATGGTCCAGATGCTTTCTGCCATTTATGACCCTCCATCCTCTAGTTCATGAATGTAATTCACAGCTTGGAAATATTTTGGGGGGAGATTACCCATTGGAGGTGTTTCTTCTTCTGTCTTGACATTCATCCACATAGCAATTAATGGAATGAAGTTTTTAGGACATCTCTTTTATCCCAAGTCTCAAAATCTTAAAGTGCTGGATTCCTATAATAAGGACTCAAAAGTTTATTGGCTTTGGAAATCTGCCTTTTTTGGTCAACTCTGGTGTGATTGGCCTATTTCTATTCTTATGGCCATCAGAGAGCGTGGTGAATTATTATAGGAAAGAATAGCATATCCACAGCTATTCATTTTCTTTATGCTGAATGTCAGGTGTTCTCTTTAATTACTAGGCATATTAAAAGATAAGGCCAAAAGGGAAAAATGTGCCCAGAAAATCAAATAAGGTAGACCTGGTTGGGGTTTTGGGGGAAATGCACTTGAAAGCATAGTTAATATATTTGATGGGATAGAAATGGCTCAGCAGTTAAGAGTACTGGCTGCTCTCCCAAAGAACCAGTTCAATTCCCAGCACCCATGTGGTGGCTGATAACAGTCTGTAAATTCAGTTACAGGGAATCCAGTATTGCCCTCTGGTCTCTGAGGACACTACATGCGCAGGCATGTGCTGCACAGAAACAAATGCAGGCAAACCACCAATATACATAAAATCAAAATAAATACATTTTTGGGGGGGGAATGTAATCAGAATATATTGTATGATTATACTAATGTGTTCAGGAAATGAAGAGTTGGGAAAGTTCACCACACAGTTCTTTTTCTTCACATACATCCAACATAAATCCTTTAACTGAAAACAAAACAAAAATCCAACCCTGAAGTTACCAATTCAATAAGCAAATTGGACCAAACAAATTTCATGAGACCAATATGACTGGTTAGCTGAATTGTGATCCCCAAGGTATACAGAATACTCAAAAGCGGTTTTTTTCTTTCTTTCTAAAAATCAATTATTTTTCTTTGTGTTAAGATAAATACAGTTTTCCAAATAAGTACACAAAAATAGTCTTAACCAAAAGACAATGTTCCATGAAATCATAATTCTTCAAATAAAAATAAAATACAAAAATTTTTCCTTACAAAGTTAAATTTTTCTGTTACTTATTTTGCATTGCCTGGTGAAATACTTGATAAACCCACTTTAATGGAGGTAAGATGGAGCTGGAGAGATGGATCAGCAGCCAAAAGTCCATGCTACTCTTGAAGAGGCCGTGGATTCTTTCCTCAGCATCCACATGGTGATCCACAAAATTTATAGCCAAAAAGAAAGACATTTTATCATTTCATTTACTTGCATACATTTTTAAAATTTGTATTTATTCCTTTTTGTTTATGTGTGTGTTTTTATTAATACATATCACATATGCAGTGCCCATAGAGGCCAGAAGAGGGTGCTGGAATTCTTGAAACTGGAGCCACAGGTGGTTATGAGTCAACTGACATGGATGTTGGGAACCAAGCTGAGCTCCTCTGGAAGAGCACCAACCACTCACTCTTCAGCTCTGAGCCACTGCTCCAGTCTCCAGATCTAAAGTGTTTTATAACGTTCAACAACTATCTATGACAGAAAATGAAGCAAAACTCTTACAAAATATATAAGGGAGCTTTTAAATTATGATAACAATTGTATAAAGGGGTGATATATTTTAATGGAATTTGAAAATTTTCTTTTGAGATCAGAATAAGGCAGGGATATTCACTGTTACTACCTTAGCCATAACCTATATAGAAAGTCAAAAAGGGAAACATCTTTATGGGGAAGGAAGAAATAAAGACATCCTCATTCATAGGAAGTATAATAAATGATTAACTTAGAGGTTTAAGATAATATATAAGGGGCTGGAGAGATGGTTCAGAGGTTAAGAGACTTATTGCTCTTTTAGAGGTCTTACGTTCAATTCCCAGCAACCACGTGGTGCCTCAGAACCATCTGTAGTGAGGTCTGGTGCTCTCTTCTGGCCTGTAGGCATACACGTAGGCAGAACACTCTATACATAATAAATAAATGTTTATAAAATTAAAAAGATAATATACAAAAAGCAACTATTATAATTATTTGTGGGAATAACAATTCAAAACATCATTAATTACATGAAATTAATTATATTCTATAATACAAACAGCAAGATTATGCAACTTAGAAAATATCATTGACACCTTTCTAAAACATCAGACATGAAAGGACTATGTTCATACACACACACACACACAAAACCATTACACATGAGGAAATAAATTTAAAGTGGGCAGCATCATCCAGCAAGTGGTCAGAGCAAGCAAGTGTTGCTGGTCACCTGCTCTTCTTCCTGAGTGTGTGGGTCCTAGGCTCTACCGTCCTCTGCTCACATCAGACTCCAGCATCTTCTGTCTTCCCATCCAGATTGGAATGGACACCATCTGCCCTCTAAGGAGCTCCAGTCTCCAGCACTGCTTTGGATCTGCTGAGGCTCTCTGTAAACTCAACAGCCACCAGTATCTCCGCCCCTCCAGCATCCTGAAGGCCGTTGTTGAAATACCTCACACCTATCATGTAAGTCAGCAGTTCTCCACCTACCTGTAGGTCTCAAGACCTTTGGGGGTGTCCAACCACTGTTTCCAAGCGGTTGCATATCAGATATTTGTACTTCAACTAGCAACAGTAGCAAAATGAAAGTCATGAAGTAGCAATAAAAATACTTTTGTGGTTGGGGTCACCACAACATGAGGAACTGTATTAAAGAATCACAGCATGAGGAAGGTTGAGAACCACAGATGTAAGTCAACTTAATAATCCCCTTCTTGTAATATGTATTCATTCTATTGGTTCTGTTTCCACTAGAGAACTTGAACTAATGCATAATGGTGATTCCACTTACTCCTAGGCTGACCCATTGAGCAAAACAATTGATAGTATTGTAAGCCAAGATATCAGCAGCCAGTGGAGACCTGGTGGGTAAATAGCAAAGGCACTCAGGCAACTCTGATTGTGTTACTGGCCTATTTATCTCGTTGCAGTGTCCTGGGTAGTCTGCCTTCACAAAAACTAAACCAATGGTTATGCTTTTGATCTCCCTCCCCCACTCTCTGTCTGTCTCTGTCTGTCTCTCTCTCTCTCACTCTCTCTCTCTCTCCCACAAACAGAGAGAGAGAGAGAGAAAGAGAGAGAGAAAAATTAAAAATTTGCTTAAATAACAAGTTTCCAAAAGAAGACAGTGATTGACAGTGTCCAGAATGTTGAAGGATTGAATAAACTAAAAACAGTAAGCTAATATATTTTAAATGGAAGTTTGCACAATCTTGACAAGCACGGTTTTAGTTTCCTCCCACTAGCCAGGTTGCTCCTCAACTGCTTTAAATTATTTCAGTAATTTGAGAGGTTGCCCTGACTTGAGTATCTCCTCAATTTTAAATGAACATGAATTTGTATGTTAGGCAGCCCTCATTAAAGATTTATTTGCGTCACGTGATCTCCCCTGAGTGCAATGGTTGTCTATTTTCAGCCTTACTGTATCTATCTTTGTTTTCTCTTTAAAATATTTTTATTTTTGAAATGAGCGTTTGAGGATCATTTTAGTAGTTTAAAAATAGAGAGGACAATCCAGAAAGAATAGCCAGCCTGGCTGGAATATTGAGTACCCTCCAGTCTTTTTACTGTTTATTCTTTCAACTAAAGCAATGCATATGATAATTCAATATGAGTGCAGTGTATGATGAGTAGTTAACAGTACCATCTTCTTAAATGGCTTTTAAAAATGTGATTAATATGTGATAGTATGCATGTTTATAAGGCAGAATGTGGTACTGCATTAATACAATTGGTACTGATCAGATCAAGGTAACAGTTTATCTCCTTATCGCGACTTTGTGCTGGGGCCTTGGAGCCCTCTTCTTCTAGCCAGTCATGTACAAGTAACAATTAGAGTCAGCCCACTGTGCTGGAGAGCACCAGGCTGATTCCGTGTAACTGGGCACCTATTACTCAACCTCCCTCCATCCCAACCTCTCAACCACTACTTCTAACCTCTAAAATCATTATACTATCTTCGAATGGGCATCATGACAGCCACATATGAGAAAAAAAATTTTGATATTGTACTCAGTGTCTAAATTACTTCACTTAGCACAATGTTTTCTATCCAATACGATCCCTACTTCTATATATGATGTGATATTACTCTTTATTATGCCTGAATAATATTCCAGAGTGTGGATACCATGGAATTATTGTTCAAACATTGATGAACTCTTAATATTAAAATCTTTCTACTATCCCACCTTTCTCTTTCTTGAAATTTTACTTCTAATAACCTTTTGTGACCTTTTGACCTCAGGACTTCTGGCTCATTACCAAATGCCATGCTTCCTGTTCACTGACATTCACATGTTATTACTATCACTAGGCTGTGTTAGGGTGAAATACTGTGAAATGCCAAGATGTCTTCCAGTGCTGGATGAAGTCCCTGGTGTTTATTGTCACCCAAGGAAAGAACCCCTTTGTGCAAAGACCTCAGAGCCAAAGGTTTCATGCCAAAGAAGTCAGAAAATTTGCTAAAGCCAGTCAAACATGACCTCAGGAACAGTTGCTCACCCAAAGTGTGAGCAGACTGACCAATGAGCAATTTTCAAGTCAGAAAGGAACCTGGTAAACATGAGTTTTCATTTTTCTTAATGTTGCATATGTCTCTTGGCTCCATCTCTTCCTGTCAAAGCTGCATGGTAAATCTATACGTTACGGTTGTCTTTCAACTTCTTTTCCTGCCTAGCCCTCTTCAGGTCATGTGATCTTTGTCTGAGGGATCATTTCCCAAAGACCCACAATTCCACATTATTATCTCCTCCACCAAACTCTCTTATGTCCAAGCTACTGATATGGTTGGAGCCTCTGTTATCTCTTGTTTAAACTCTTGGAGTAACTTCATAAATGAGTCCTTTCTGTTCTATCTCTTTGCATCCCAGCTTGAAGCATACCTTCCTCAAAAGCTTAACTGCCCTTGAAAGGAATTATTTTTTTTTATTATACATTGCCTAAAAATAACATCAATGTGATAGTTTGTACTCCAGACCTAGTCCACCTTCCTAGTTTACCCTCCCAATGTGGCAGTTTCTCTAGCAGTCTTCTTCCCTGGGTATCCTGCACCTGATCTCCTCCCTACCTTGACCATGTGATCTTCTCTGTGCCTTGACCATGTGATCTCCTCCATGTCTTCCCCTTACTCACCTTTGTTACTTCCTCAGTCACCCATTCCTTTCTATATCTATGGAAGTCCTGGTTGAATAACAGGAACTATTAAAATTATATGCTCTCCCAAATCTTCACAGCCCACCAAAACACACTCATTTGAGTCTATTTTTTTCTTTATTTCCTGTTCCTTCTGATGGCAGCATTATTTAATCATGTGTCATGGCCTGGCTCATATCACAAGTACTGTGTGTTTCTGTAGAAGCTGAATGGCCACAGAGAGGCAATGAATCTCATTCGCATGTCATTTCTTCCTACTTTGCCCTCTGATATGTACTGCATGATCCTCTTCTCTAGCATATAGGATTTACATTGGGTTGCACAATTTATCTTTCAAAGCAAAACTAAGGAAGATGACATCAGTATGAGAAGGTGAGTCAGTCTAGGTATCAGATCACCTGTGTTGGCATTTTCTCTGACACTAATTTATGTGATTTGGGCAAGTAATGCACTTGTGGTAGTTTGAATGGAAATGCCCCCACAAGCTCATAGGGACTGGCACTATTGGGAAACATAGCTTTATTGAAGTAGGTGTGACTTTGTTGGAGGGAGATTGTCACTGCAGGCAGGCTTTGGGGTCTCAAGGGGCTTGAGCCGGGCCCAGTTTCTTTCTCTCTTCTCTCTTCTCTCTCTCCCCCCTCCCTTTCTCTCGCTCTCTCTTCATGCAGCCTGCAGGATGTAGAACTCTTAGCTCCTCTCCAGCATCATGTCTGCCTGCATGTCACCATGCTTCCCACCATGGTGATAATGGACTAAAGCTCTGAAACCGCAAGCCTGGACCAATTAAATGTTTTCCTTTATAAGAGTTGCTGAGGTCACAGTGTCTCTTCACAGCAATAGAAACCCTAACTAAGGGAGTATTTGTCTTAGTTAGGGTTTCTATTGCTGCAACCAAACACAATGACCAAAAAGCAAGTAGGGGAAGAAAGGATTTATTTGACTTACACTTCCATAGTTCTGTTCATATGGAAGGAAGTCAGTACAGGAACTCAGACAGGGCAAAATCCTGGAGGCAAGAACTAATGCAGAGGCCATGGAGAGGAGCTTTTTACTGGCTTGCTTCTCATGACTTGCTCAGCCCGCTTTCTTATAGAACCCAGGACCACCAAACCTTCCACGACAGGCTGGGTTCTCCATCACTGATCACTAATTGAGAAAATACCTTATAGTTGAATCTCATGGAGGCATTTCCTCAACTGACGCTCCTTCCTTTCTGATGATTCTAGTTTGTGTCAAGTTCACACATGAAACCAGCCAGCATAGTACTCTTTCTGGTTCTCAATTGCTGAACTATCAAAGAAAGGGCTTGGGCTAGCTCTACATGTCTCAATCCCTGTCCTGTGGGTTGCTCGCTAAACCAGGAAGAATTTAAATAAACTAAAGAGATCTCAATACTATCCCCACCAGACGCTGTATAGATTTTTACTACACCAGGATTTGCAAGTAGCAGGTCAGAAACAGTTAATAGGTCATAAAATTAGTTGTGTCTCAATAAATATGTTTAAATAAATTAGAGTAAGAAGCACCAGAGGTCATTATATATAAGTGTAATATTGTTTAATGAAACTCTTGAGTTATACATAAAGGCATCTTTTTATGTAGGTTGTGACCAAACATCCTCGTTTTATAAAATGCTACACTGTAGACTAGTGTATTAGAGGCTCTGATTTATCTTGTAGTAAATAACTTGTTCAACTTTTTATCTTATGTCTTTCAAATTTAATGTTAGCACCTTCAAATGTGACATGTGCATACATATTTCTTGACATAACACTTATTGTCATGTTTCAAGATATGCTTGTCCCAAGAAAACACATCCCAGAGAACAAATACTGGTTTCCATGAGCTCAGAAATTCCTTTAACCGTGCACACACCATCTCTCTGCAATTTGGAGAACAAGCTAGCATGAAGGAACAGTGCGGTTGCCACCTAGACAACCCTTGGTGTTCACAGAACACTTCCGTGAAATCTAGATTCCCACCCCCTTCTTTCTTCTACTTTTAGGAGGCTTCTCTTATATCACAGAAGAGGGAAACAGCATTCTCACTAGCCGGGATCAGGCCAGTACTTCTGATGGGGCAGAGACGCGCTGTTGTGCATAGCTGTGAGGACGAGGGCGACAAGCTGTAGGTCACCTTGTTTGTCACTGAGGCCTATCCTGGCTCTTGGGTCTGCAGAGGCTGCCTTCCAATTCCAGTGCCTACGCATCTCCAGGAGTCATGCCAGCCAAGCTCTTTGTTTTCCTACGATACAAGCACAGAAGGCTTGGAACATAGCTCCTGGCTGCAGGCATCTCCCAATGGGGCACGGCTTATAGTGGGGTTTCCCAGTGTTCTCACAGCGAGCTCTAACAACAGACAGCATTGGCAATCAGGAGCAGGGGCATATCAAAGTCCACACTGGGAATCTGGGTTCCAAAAAGCTTTGCTCCCCTGGTGATTATCCCCATGGTCTGGACAAACCATTTCTCCCCCTAATTTTCTCTCCCTGTCACCCCTGGCATGCTATGCAGCCTTGAAAAGATACAACATAAAATCATCCCAAGCAGTATTGGGGGATTCACAGAGACCGTGTCAACCTTCCCCGTAGTCTGTCTATGATGTGGGAGTGTCATATATCAATCTGTTGATTTCATTGGTTAAGCAATAAAGAAACTGCTAGGCCCATTTGATAGGCCCACCCTTAGGTGGGTGGAGTAAACAGAACTGAAGGCTGGGAGAAAGAAGCTGAGTCAGAGAGTCGCCATGATTCTTCTACTCCAGACAGACGGAGGTTAAGATCATTCCTGGTAAGCCAGCTGGTGGGCTACAGCAGATTATTAAAAATGGGCTAGTCCAGGTGCGAGAGCTAGCCTAGAAGAGGCTAGATAGAAATGGGCCAAGCGGTGTTTAAAAGAATACAGATTCCGTGTAATTATTTTGGGTAAAGCTAGCCATGCGGGCGGCGGGGTGCTGGGGACGTAGCCCCGCCGCTCCTATTTCAACATGTCTACTTTATGCTCTTCCTGCTGAATTTCATAGCTTCTCCAGAGACTGCCCTTTCTTGCACACACAGTCAGTAAACAGGTACATAGCTTTGTGATGTCACAAAGAATGCCAGAGTAGAATGACATACATGTAAGGAAATCACCAGTTCACAGCTTCCTGTTAATCGCGTCACTCTGGCCTGGCTCCTTGGAGCTTCCAGACTGTTTATTTCTTGCCTCAGCTCCAATTATCCTGAAGCTCGCTCTCTTGGCTCTCTTGGCATCTGGAACACATAGCCTATCCTATGTAGGGTACAATCTACCCCTTAGCCTTAGGTTAAATGGCTTCTCTATTTTTAAACCACCTAAGGCCCAACTCAGCTGCATCATCAAGTCTTCTCTTCAGCACTGCTTGCATTAAACTTATTTCCCCAGCACACAGCGTGGTGAAGTGGCTAACTCCTCTCCATTCCCTGCCCTGTGGATAGCGCTCTTCTCAAAGTACTCTGTGCCCCTCTGTACTTCAGTGTTTTCCAATTCTTTTCCTGAAAGCGTTGCCCTTTTTTTCACAGCTCCATCCAACACATTGAGTAAGGAGTATTCATTTCCAGGCTAATGTTTTCTTAAGTAAAATTCACTTATCTTTGGTCAAAAGCTTCTGAGAGTATTCAGAATGCTGGCTGACAGGTTTTCTTTTCTTTTTTCTTTTTTTAAGAGTTATAATAATTTGAATGTATGGCCTGGATGGTGCATAAGAGGCATGGCCACTTTCCTTTGTGCTAGAACTGTAAGAGAAAAGGGACATTTGTCAGAATAGAAGAGAAATAAGAAAGGGGTGTGCTGCGCTCTTCCAGAACAAATATCTTCCAAAAGATGTGCAGTCACCGGAAATAGAACCAAGAGGAGCTGTGTAAGAGAAAGAGGAGGGAGAGAGGGACGGAGAGAGAGGGAGAGAGAGAGAAAACAAAAAGAGAGAGAATTAGCCCATGTGATTAGAGAGGCTAAGTCTCAAGATCAGTCATTAGGAAGCTCTAAACCCAGAAATACAGTTTCTTTTCAAAAGCCAAAGGCTCTAGATCTAACAAAAGCTTGTTTTGTCTGATTCCCACGTCTATAAAAACAGAAATCAAAACAAATAAAACAAAACCCAAAACAATGCCCCAAGTCAAGGATTTAGAGAGAAATTTTCTTTTCTTTCTTTCTTTTTTTTTTGACTCTTTGTTCTATTCAGGCCTTTAAATGTCTGACTAAGACCCACCCACCTTAGGGAGGAGTCTGATTTACTGAGTTTGCAGAGTCAAATGTTAATCTCATTAAGAACATCCTCTCAGATGATTTCCAAACAATGTGTGATCAAATGACTGGACACTCCGGGATCCATTTCAGTCACCACGCAAAACTGACCATCACAATAGGGTTACTGGGACGATTATCAAATTTCTCATTTGAAGCAAAGAGGGCAAGAACCACTGCCAACCCACTGGATGGTACACAATGAAAAGCATTTGACCAGGGAGTTAAAAGGGATAAGAGAAACCCTTGGATCTAGGCAGGAACAAAGGCAAAGGGTAGCCATCCATGTACAGCTGATGCATTTCTGACAGGGTCAGGTAGAAGCAGCAGCCGTAGTTGGGGTGGCATGGTTTCTTTAGGCAACACCACTCAAACAGCAAACATACTGCCCGAGAGGTAAACAGTCACACAAGCCTCGTCTAGGACATAAAAAAAAAAATTCAGTTTAGCGGATAGACTAAGTTTAGAAGGAAGACTGTAGTACTGGTAGGTCACAGGGGTCTGCCAGACTCAGAGGAACTGAGCTCAACAAGGGTCAATTTTATGCAAGTATTAACGGCAACAGACGATTGTCCTTGAGACTAAAGCCACATGCTTCGTCCCATGCAATGTAAGATGTGTGCTTGTGACTTTATAGGAATAGCCAAAAGATAACCTGACAACAGTAGCAGGAGTTTTTGAAGACCCGAAGCATCATTAACTGGACATAGGTAAATATAGAGGAAGCCTGCAGACCATCGTTGGTGGTAGGTGTTATTGTCATGGAAGATGGTAACCAGCCCATTGTTACAAGCTGCCAAGGAAAAGCCTGGGCAGAGTGGAATCAATAACAAGATTTTGCCTGTAGCCATCCATAGCTATAAAACCTCGCTAATCTCACTGAGACAGCTTCACGAATGTGTGCTACAAATATTTTAATTGTGAATATACGGAAAACCAGATTCCCTGTTCAGCAAGAACCTGTATTATTCAACTGTTCTCCTGTGTAAACCTTACTCAACTGGATGCTTCTCTTTATAGACTTAGTCATCAGTAGATGCATTTGTTACTTTTCTATTACTGTGATAAAATGCCAAGACCAAGGTAACTCATCAGGAAAAGGCTTATGGATTTACAGAAGTAAGAGTCTGTCACTGTTTCAGCGGAGAAGGCATGGCAGCAAGCATCAGCCCCGGAGGTAGGAACAACTGAGAGTTCTCATTTATTTTAATTCATCTATTTAACATCCGGTCTAGAGCCAATCTCCAGTCTCTCTCCCGTACTTTCCCCTCCCCCACCCAATTTTCTCCTCCTCCGTCTCCATCCAGGAAAGGACAGGTCTCCTATGAGTCTCAACAAAGCATGGCACATCAAGTTCCAGTCAGACTAAGCACCTCACATGTGCTAAAGTTGGGCAAGATGACCTAGTATGAGAAATATGGTCCCAAGAGCTACTAAAAGAGTCGGAGACAACCCCTGTTCCCTCTGTTAGGAGCTCCACTAGAGAAGCAAACTACACAATTGTAGATTATGCGGAATGCCTAGATCAGTCCCAAACAGGCTCCCTGGTTGTCGTTTCAAGTCTCTGTGGGTCCCTGTGAGTCATCATTGATTGTGTGAGCTTTTCCATAACGTCCTTGACCCTTCTGGCTTCTACACTCTTTTCTTCTCCTCCTTGTAGGATTCCCAAACTCTGCCTGAAGTTTGGCCGTGAGTCTCTGCATCTGCCTACATCAGCTGCTAGGTGATGCGTCTGTGATGGCAACTGGGCCAGGCACCAATCTGGTCACCGGAGATGGCCGGTTCAGGCTACTTATCCACTATTACTAGAAGTCTAGGCTGGGGTCCTCCCCATAGAATCCTGGGAGATTCCTCTATGTCAGCCTTTCTCCCCATCCTGAAATGCCCCCTCAGAACTCTCACCCTTGGTGCCCCCCAACCCTATTTCTCATGTTTCCATCATCCCACCCACCATCAGCCCACTCACAAAATCTCTTCTATTTCCACTTTCCAGGAAGATCTGGGTGTTCCCTTATGAGAGAGCTCTCGTTTTTAACTGCAAGCAGAAAACAGAAAGCAAACTCAAAGTGGCATACGTCTTAAGTTCTCAAAACTTACTCCCAATGACATACTTTTTCTAGCAAAGGCACACCTGATAAATGTCCCCAAATAGCCACCAACTAGAGACAAAGTATTCAAATTCCAAGACCGTGGGGGACATCTTCTTCAAGTCATCAAGTAGGTTAGAGGCTTTGTTGTCCCCAGATTTGACTAAGTCATTCAGACAGTGTCCTTCCCTATTCTTGGCTTGTGTACCAGTTATCAATAGCTGTGTGAAAAGTCGCCTTGATAATGCAGCATGCGTATATTGACACGTTTTGGTGGTTCTTCTGAGATGTGTTGGCTGATCACAGTGACCTGCTGGGCTACTGTATGCTCTTCAGTGACTTGCCTTCCTGGGCACTCGTGGCATCTGCTGGGGCAATTCAAGTGAATTGTTCACGTGCGCCTACATACCAGGGTAACCTCACCCTTCTCACGGTGGTGGTCCCAAAAGACAACTAGCCCAACACACAAGGAGTTTTTTCAGCTTCTGCTGATATCACACATGGTGTTTTCTTATTGGCCAATACAAATTCCACAAGTCAACCCGAGTCGGTGTGGATTTTTTGTGTGTGTGTGTAAAAAAAAAATGACACTATTTTTCTAAATAGTATGTTGCAGGTGGACTTTACACAGTTACTCTATACCACTACTTGATGCATGGGAATTTTTACCAGTACGTTGTATGCAGTATCTGCAGTGTGCCACATCTGACGATGGTGCTGCCCCTGCAGGACACAGATGACGAGTACTAATGCATGCACGTGCCACACCCTTTAGTACAGACACTTCGCTACTGAAGAGGGTCAATACAATTTGATTATGCAAAAACTTGTATTCCTAATCCTGCTTTCTGCTTCATAACTGTGATGCCTCAGTACTAGGCAAGGCAATAAAACCAAATCTTAGTATGCAAAAACCACAAACTTATAGAATGGGTAAATGGGGGATTAAGAGGTGATTCATTCTCATCATAGCAGAATCTTTTGATCTTCCATCAAGATTCTTTAAATAGCCAGTTCCCCTGGGGCTTCCAAAACAAAACACCATCAAACCAATGCATGAGCATTCTCAAGACCCCACTGCATAGAATAATGTGTGCCTGTATCTAATATTCGTCTCCAGCTTCCACTTGACTACTTGAAGAGTATTACTTATCAAAGAAGTAATACCATGTCTTCCAAACACAGACTAAACTCACACCGTTATATAATTTTATCCTTCCACAAAAGGAGAACACTACTTTGGGTATCAGCCCCTTGCTTTGCTAGGGATGTGGAGGAGAGGTGATGTCGATAAAGCTGATGGGGCAGAAGTGGGGTGCCCTGCTCATGTTTCCTGGAGCAGTATGCTAAGGATCCAGCCCCCACCAAGACTGAGAATCTACTTCTTTCTTTTCTGCTCGGTTCCCAACTTTGGCACAGTTTAATTTTCCCCATTTGATTGACAGACATCTCCACTCCCAGCTGTGTGCTCAAGCATGGCGGTGCAGGAGGCCCAGAATCCGTCGTGTAGGAGAATCGCAGGCCCGTGTCCCGCATATCACAGCCTACTTTCACCACGCTGCCCCCGTTCCGTTCCACCAGAGTGCTGTGAGCCAGCGAGTTAAGTAACACCCCAAAGCAGACTCCTATTTAAAACTCCAATAGATGACAGCCCGTATGAGGAACAGGCTTCACTCTGTCAAGTGAACATCTCTGAGGCATCTGCATTTTCCAGGCCACTGTGTTCTTTCTCCTAGCCCACCAAGGTTGCACTCAGTTCTTCAGGCTGTTCTGCAGGATGGAAGCTGCTGTGTCTCATCAGGGGGTTGTCAAATTGTCTTACTTTTCCTGCCTAATTCAGATGAGGATATCCATATTTATATTGATCTAGGTGCATGAATGGCAATCACATATGAAGCTTCAGCTTGGCAGAGATGATCCAAAGTGTATTTGCCCTTACTGCAAATTCCTGCATAGCCGCAAGATACTTGTATTTAGCCTGGTCACCGATGTGACTTATTTACTCTCTATAAACAGAAATCATATGAACTATGTGAAAGTGCCTGTGCATATCACTGATGTATGTACATGCACAATTGTGTATTTTCTTTTCTATAGTAACTGTTTAGAAATGTTATCTTCACATTCCTTTGCCGGCTTTCTACTAGAAATCACCTATTAGTTTTCTACTATTGTGACCACTCCAGTTTAGAGCCCTGGTCTAGCCTACACTCAGATGCAACCTCACAACCTTAATAAGGCCCAGGATAAAGAAAGAACAAAGCCACTGTATTATGCCTTGTAACGTTTTTGTTGATCCACTCCATTCTTCTGCCTTTGCCAGTGACTTTTGAGATGGAATTTGCATTTATTGGTCTTTGTCGTTTTTCATAGAATGATCTGCTTATAGCCATGATTCCAGGATATTTTCTATGAGCCAGGAACAAACTTTCTGCATCTCCCTTTTGTCCTGTGTTCGGTTCACTCCAACCCTGTTTGTCCTCTTTCATACATCAGGAACCCCGTAAAGATTCAAGCCTTCCAGTTCTTTCAGCAACACAGTGAGGTGTCAAGTCATCAAAAGCTGCCTTCAGGTTTCATGCTGTGGGCACACTGTTCACCCTGGATCACCCCTCAGCCGGGATGCTGAAACGATCAACATCACCAGACTCTTGTTAGTTGTGGTACAAGCAACATAATATACACTGTTCTCAGTGAATCTGCCCTTGAGGAAGGAAATTATAAGTCTCACCTGTGGTCCTCATATTGAAGTTGTCTTTCTAGCCTCTATCCAGCTACGATTACCTCTGGGATGATAGGAAGCCTAGGGGGTCCTCGCTGCTAAAATCCATACGGTTCAAGTTGTTTTGATTTATACTCCCAGGTCTCCCTGGAAACAATTGTAAAGAAGACTTGTTCCTTTCTCCAGTTGTGTAAAATGTACCTTTCCACCAACATTAATTTCTTATCCAGCTGTTTTTGTAGTATACCTCTCAAGCCCCCATCCTTCTCTAAGAACCTGGCATTCACAAATTAAATTTCCCCTGATCAAAGCCGCTGTTTCTGCTGCACCTCTGATGATGTGTTCTGTAACACCTGTAAAACCTGTTGTTTTTCTATTTGTTTACCCTCCCCCCACGCAAGGCGCCTGTGGGAAACAACACCTAAAACTTGTCATGGCAGATCATGGCTACATGAAAATGGGATTATCTGGAGCTAGGGGAGGAAAGAATTAACACTGAAACAATTTACAGGCTGGGATCTTTTCTCTCTTTTACTTTGTTTTGAGGATGGATCTCCCGATAAAGCCCCGGTTGGTTTTGAACACGATATCCACCTGCCTCTCAAATTTGAGGATTCAATTCCCGTGGGAAATCTACTGATTTTCTTCGACATACATCTGACCGCTTACACATTTGCCACCACAACTCACTACTAATGCCCATAAAAATTTCAGTGTTTGCAATGAGGAATTTTTCATGTCTATTTTAGGAGTGTGGACTCTTCTGGATGCGGGAATTATCAGGAGCCTATGCTGTACCTGCCATCTGTAGCAGGGGCTAGCCCGGCATGGCCACAGCAGGATCCGCTTAGCTCATCCTGCGTGCACACCACATGTCCAAAGTGCTGTCTGCTTCCCTGGGTCTCTGAATGCTACCTGAAAGAGCTGCTATTGTTTGTGGTCTGCCGAGGTGGTGCCCAAGCACAGAGGGATTAAAATAGCCATGTTCTGGTTTTGTCTGTACCAATACTCTCTAAAACAGAGACATGCATCTCTTGACAAATCAGAGTGTTGGGATCTTCATTGCCTATGCTGGCAGGAAACGGAAAGTGGAGTGTCAAAATGAGCTCAGAAGGCCCAGATGCTGCTGTGCTAATTCAGCCGTCATTCTCAGTGCCGTGTGTCGGCCCCAGCTGAAACTCTGAAAATTACATGTTCTCTCTGCCCTCTTGTGCAGATCATGGTCACTTTGCTTCCTCTCAGACCCTGTTTTCTAACTCAATAAAAAGAAAAAGAAAGATTAGAAATCTATCCTCGGAGATGAAATAAAACTGAAAGGACGCACAGAAAAAGACAGTTCTCTAAATGCTGTTTCTCAGAACAAGAATTCTAGACCAAGCACACCCATGCGCTCCCACTGCCTTCTTCTTAGAACGAGGTGAGAAACAAAGCACTCCTATAAAAAACCGAGTCTTTACGGACCATGCTGGCTGCCCAGGTAGGCATCAGGCGGGCACTTAAGCATCCTCTCTGAAAGATGCCTTTCGGGAAATCAGACAGACCTTGCTCCTGGCTCTCCTTAGGCCAGGATTAGTGTGCATCTGGAGGAAGAAGAAAGGATTCGAGGAAGGGGTGGGCAGAAGCTCTCCCAGCGCTCTAAGGCAGCCAGGGCAAGCTGGTCTGAAAGAGGCATCCCGAGGCCTCCCCCAGACACTCACATCCCCACAGCTCAGCATCTCTCCTCTCAAAACAGCTAAGCATGAGCATCTGGAGAAAGCCAACCGTGCATATTCTCAGTGGTTGACCTTTCATTTCAGGTTCAAATCAAGGCCGAATGAAGCAGTCCACTCTCATAGTTTGCTCAGCCTTGTTCCTTCCATTGCACTTACCCCTCTCCTCACACATAGATAACACATCCCATAATTTGTTCAATGTCTTTTTAAACCAACTCGATTTTTATTACTTAGATATGTACACTTTTTATAGTATCGTTTTATCGGTAGTAATGATAACAGAAGTCCCATGGACAGAATTCCTAAGAACTTTGTAAATATAAAGTACTTTGTAATTTTATTAAGAGGAAGCTTGACACCTCATGATTCAGACTGCCTGGGTTTGAGTCTTGCTTCTGATATTACTCAGCAGTTTGGTTTTGGGGTTCTAATATTGCTTTACCACAAACATAATAGTGTTTCATTAAACTGTTAACATTAAATGAGATGACAGGAAAAATGTTCTGCAATGCTGCCCAAAAGAAAATATGTCCTTAATAGGTGAGTTCATATTGATATCATTTACCTCTCAAGCATTTCATTCATCACTATGAATTGATTTTACAATAGTATAAGTAAAGACCTTAAGCCTTGGATCATTATAGGGACCCTTGGTGTCACCCACGCCCCTCCAGACAACAGTGTTGACTTTTAGTCATAGGCCAGGAGGGTTGAAGTCCCAGGGATGATCCTCCTTGTGGGGAGGAGGCTTCTGGGACAGCGTATGGCATCATGTGTCCAGACATTGAGACAGGGTTTTTTTCCTGCCCCCTCTCTCTTCCCTCTCTCTTTCCCTCCTTCTATTCCTCACACTTTACCCCCTCCCTATTTCTCATAAAGCTACCAATATTCGACCATCGGGACCCTACTTGAGGACACCTAAGATAATTGTTTCTAACTAAAAGGGTAGAATTAAATTTCCACCCTCTCAACATATCCTCTTGGACATTAAATTCTTGCATGTGACCCATTAGGGTATAAACAAAGCAATGTTATGCCATGTATGTGCATGCACGTGCATGTGTGCATGCATGCATGTGCACACAGGCGGGTCTTGAACTTGCTATATGGCCTCACCTCAAATTTGCAACCTCTCGCCTACGCCTCCCTGGTGCTTCTGGGATTGAGGTGTGCACCGCCATGTCTGGTTGCATATATTTTATAACTCAAAGGTGTTTCTGGAGAACCCTGTTAATCACTATCAACATCACAGAGAATTTCCGTGGGGAAGACAACTTCCTGGACCTGCTTCTTCTTTCAGGCCTCCGCTTCAGTTCCACTCCGTCAGAACAGAGTCTTTCTCCTCTGCCCTCCAGGCTGTGCCACCTCCTTCCTTTCTCTTTATCAAAGCATCACAGTGCAGTCCACTTTCCAGATGAAGTTTCCAGCACATCTAGACGGCTTCAATGATTTTGCTCATTCATTTAGGTATTAAATATTTAAATATTGCCTTTGTCTAAATAACACCAAACACCACACACATGCAAGTATTGTCCTGATCCCCTCCAGACTAGGAAATGAGTGTAAGGATTTTTTTATGCTGTTTCACAACTATGTCCCCAGGACCTCACACACTCACATGCAGACAGTACACATAAAAGGAACCAACAAATATTTGTCGAATGAATAAATAAAAGAATGAGAAGGAAATTGGAACTGACAACAGATAAAGTGTTTTCCCGGGGTCACATAGGAACAGAAGAGAGGAGCGAGAAAGGCCTTGCTGGCTTTCCTGCTAGATCCCGCCATGCAGCAGACTAGAACAGCCACGCGTGATTGCAGGTTCCCCGAGAGTCCTGCACAGCATTCAGGGGGCCATAGGTCACAATTATATTCATAATTATACTCCAAATGCTATTTTTTAACTCTGCTGACATTTGTACTGATGATCTGAAAGTAATGGTGGGTAAAACTGTTGGCCCCTTGATGCAAATCAAGGCAGCGGGTCCCCACTGAGCCAGCAGCCACAGAGTAGTCTTTGTTGTCACACAGGCACAGCAAGGGCAAAGAAAGAAGCCAGCTCGGATAAGAATACCTTCTGATAAAACAGTACAAAAGAAAGGAATGTTTATCAAGTCCCGAGCCTTAGAGGCAGGCCCTTCCACTGGTCCCTGTGACAGGCGGATGCACAGGTAAGCAAGGCCGTTGGATCCCAAGTCTGATGGCTATAGCCAAGGAGAGCTCATATGAGACTGAGTTGTGAGCTCACTAGTCTCCTTTTTCTTGGAACACAGGTTTTTTTTTTGCTTGAAAGAACAAATTCCAAACAAACTATGGTTATTCAGACTTGGGCATTTGGCAGGCTTTTTCTCAAAAATGAGCAAGGAAGCCTGTCACTTAAAAGAAAACAACTGAGAATATTGGTTGCCAATGGTAAAATGTGTGTTTCTGAGTTTTTAAAAAAATAGAATTAAAAAAGGAATTCTGAAAGCTTGACAGATTCCCAATATTGAAGGTCTTATCTGATGTGATCAGTAATACATTAATAGAGCGCGTTCTTCTTTTCGTGTTGTGTAATGAAGTGTGTCAGCTTTTAGAATGTATGACTCGCTCAGCAAAGCAGTATTTTCCAAATGTCCAATGCCTGATGCTATGAAATCGTGCCTGGAGAGAAACTCCTTCAGGATGCAGAGGAAAGCTGTGTGGTTTTATTTAGAAGGGGTGGAGTTTGTTGGCAGGCTCAGACAGGGGGTCACATCTTGCCTTGCAATTAACCTTTAGGTAAAGTTTGGTCCCTGTCAAGTTGGGTTGAATTGAAGAAGAAATTCCAATGTTCCTGAAAGGCCCCGAGGATGACCTCTCCTTTTCCTGCGTCCAAGCTGTGATACCAGCTTTTTACATCCTCTGGTCAAAACAACTCACACCGACAGATAGAAATCAAGAGCATGTGTGCGAATATACCCAATTCTATTAGCTTGGGGAATTAAGCAGATTTGTAAAACACAAAATAATGGCACCTTGACTACTCATTTTTTGAAAATATGGTTATTTTTTCCTGAGTATATATTTGCTGACGTGATTATTATTCTTAGTTTTGCATCAGTTTATGTTTTCTTTTTTTATTTTTTATGTTGTAATTATTGACAGCAATAATGGTATTGATAAGTTTTTTGGTTTTCTTTTCTTTCCTTTTTATTTATTTTTTAAGCATTTTTGTTATTCTGAAGTGTAGAAAGGGCTAGCGAGACTTTATAAGTCTTTTTAAAAGGTTTTATAAGTCCTGAATTAGAATATATCAGGTGCTGCTCGAACTCCCCAGTGCCAACAGAAATCTGTTTTCCCAGATGGTGGTCTGTTTCAAGACTCCACAAAGCCATAGCAGGTCAATTTTAAAGACAGAAGGCTATTTATACAATTTCTAAAATAATAAAGAGTATGCTTATCTTTGTTTATGAAGATACTGGCTATTAACACTTCAAGGCTAAAAATAACAGTTTCTTCCCTTTCTCATTTTTCCCCCTTTTTAATGTTTTGTTCATAAAACAGAACCTGCACATGTCAGGTTGTCTATGGCTATTTGGGAGGAGGAATGTTAGTCAAGAACTGGATCTTGGGGCTGAAGAAATGGGTCACTGGTAAAATCTTCTCTGAGCAAGTATGAGATCCAGGTAAGATCACCCATGTAAAAGGCAGGCACGATGACACGTGGATTGGGATTCCCTGCACCTACATAAAAGGCAGGAATAGTGATGCAGGGATTGGGAAGGCAGAGACCACAGAGACAGGCAGACCAGAGCCCCAGCATTCACTGGTAAATTCCAGGTTTAATGCCAACTCTGTATTAAAAAAAATAGATAAGAAAATGAAAAACAATAGAGCATGCATACACACACACACATACACACACAATACACACCCATGGAATTTTAAAAATAAGTGGATAGTTTCATCTGGAATCCAAGTTGATGGAACCCCCTTCTAGCTGATGGCACACGCTAGTTGCTATGGCAGGATGAGATGGGTGGGGCAAATTCCCATTAAACAGACTGATTCATAATGTGCTCAGTGAAAAGGCCCCTATAGCTCTCCCACTTATATTACTTTGGGCAACAAAGGTGTCTGTCATAAGCCTACCTGGCTTGGAAGACATCAGGAATCTGACATTCTGTCCCAGTGTCCTGATCCAGAAAATAAGAGGTCTGAGGTGGCACATTTGTGGAATACATTGTGTATGTGCTGCTCTGATAAATATCATAATGCAACCCTCACTCCGCAACACATTCGTGTGGCTCAGATGTAAGTGTCCACAGTTAAGCTTTGTCCATACTCCCTTGTGTTCCTTCTGTTTGACTATATCATATGTCTACATAGTTTTCTCATAGTGTAGTTTAGTCCATGTTAATTTTACTTTGTTGGCAAATTATTCTCATTTTAAACCTTTCTTAACTGTTTAGAAATTAGGTAAATAGGCATTGCACATTAGAATAGATGGCATAGCAATACATATCGATGTAAGAGAATATTTTTTAATTTTTGATGAGGGGGGGTCTCTGAATGAAGATTTAGATGGATTGTTGTGATGACAAGCTTTTGGGAATGAGGACTTGGCCTTACTGACTTCCGAATCCCCAGAGTCTGATACAGTGTCTGAAATTTAGTAGACACTCAATGTTTGTCCATTGCAAGAATGGCTCTTGCCAGAATGACTTCTGGAATGTTATTGCTCAGATTTTCAGTGCCACCAGTGCAGAATTAAATTGCGATAGCAGATTCCTAAATGGTTTGCACAGAGGTTTTCTTTTCATTTGTGTGATGATTAGCAAGGCTGCATATATTGCCAAAATTTTTCTTTTACTCTTGTGGTTTTCCTTGTGTGTGCTCTAGTAAAGCAAAAATTTCTTCCAGTGATTACATCCCACATATTTAGGTTTCTGATTGTTTGGGGCTCTCTGTTACAGCTTTCATGAGGAAAAGAGTAAGTGAGAATGAGTTGGAGATGGGGCCAAAGGAGGGCAGCTGAAGAAATAAAGCATGAAATTGTATTGTCACCATCCTTGTCTCAGTCCATTCTATGCTGCTATGCCATAACACCTGAGACTGGAGAATTTATAATGAAGGAAATTTTACTTTCTGACAATTCAGGAGACTGGGGAATCCAATACTCAAAAGTTGTCATTCATCAAAAGTTTTCTGGATGTAGCATCATCTGGTGGGAGGCAAGAAGAAAAGGAAGAGCCTGTGAAACAGACCAAATGTACTCTTTGAGTCTATGACAGTGGCATTAGTCCATTTATGAAAGCAGAGACCTCATGGGTCAGTTACCTTTGAAGGTCCTGCTGTAGGAAGTCCTACAGCCAGTAGCCTTTAAGTTACCTGTCCACTTGGGCATGGCTTCTTATACTATAAATGCCGATGTAGCGTTAGCTCTCTCTTCTGATTGCGGGATTCAGTTGTTGTTCACCATTGGAGCTGAGGACTGTGATCTGTGAGTCTACCCCTAAATAAATAACTCTTTATTATGTTCAATTCTGAGCTAGGGTGGGATTTCTTTTTAGCGTCCATCTTCAAGGTCCCAACTCATAAGACTGCCACAATGACAATCAGATTTTTAGCATGCCTTGGAAGCTTGCACATTCGAACCACTCATGGCTGTCCTCTTTAACATCAGCAGATACCTTTACTGAACACACTTCGTAAGTCTTTATACTGTTGGCAGGCGCATACAGTTTCAACTCTGTTTTCCCAGGTAAAAAACTATGGCTTAGCAACTGTCCCAGACCACACAAGCTAGAAGAAAGAAGCAAGACAGCTTTGAGTTTCTGTTTGTGTGAACTTGGAGCCTGAGTTTCTTCTCTGGGTATTGTGCTCCCCACCACCACCACCACTGGCATGGAGGGCCATTAGCAATGACATTTAAGGAGAAAGCATGTTCTTTGATGGATTGAATGGGAAGACTCCTTGCTGTGTGGGGTTGGGTCTGAAGACAGGTTATCGAGACACTGTTGTGGACTGAGAACCTGTGGCAGTGTCTAGAGGAAGCTAACATTGGGACTGGCCCATCAAACGCCCAGAGGTAACATTTTAGAATATTCGGTAGATGGAAAGGAGACAGATGCAGAGTGGGTTAGCATCCCAGTTTAGGACTGGTACACAAAGCTCTGTGCAGAGCAGGACAAGAGTAAGGATGTTGCGGAATGAGCAGCTGGGCTCCTGCCAGGTCTCAAACTTAAAACCCTTTCCAGGAGTCATCTTTCACGGATAAGAAGTAGTTGGGAAGCCAACTGGCAGAGGCTTCCCAATAGGCAGCTAGTCATATATAGTTATTCACATGTAAATTCATTAAGTAGAGTAAAATTAAAACACCAGTTCCTCAGTCGTGCCAGCTACATTCCCATAGCTAGAGAATGGGGTAGCATAGATACAAGAAACACTCGCCATTGCAGAGAGTTCTATTGAACTACACAGCCCTTGATCATCCAGGTGGGTCAGTATAGGCCAGGGGCTACAGCCTCCATGACTGAAGGAACCTGTAAGAAGTGCAGAAACCAAGATCCCATCCCAGACCTTGGAAGTTTCAAGTAGGAGGTACCTTCCGGCTGAGTGGCATTGACTTCCCTGTGGCTTTAACAGGTCCCAGCAGATCTTCTTTGCTTGCTGATGGCCCACGCCACCTAAATTGAGGGTTTCTCAGAAGAAGAGATGGGCATCTAGTTTTTCACTTTCTCTGCAAACATATTCCCTCATCCATTGCTCTTCCTTTAATTCTAGTTTTGCTCATTTTTATGACTGTATTTTTGGATCTTATTAATATTTAAGAGATTATAATGGTGGGAGCCCGCTTTGGCTCTTCCTTGGGAACAAAGCATATCCCTCCACCCCCGGTCCTCCCCACTATGGCTCTGTAGCCAGTATCTCTGTGGCACCTTCCACAGAGGTGATGATTTTGCCCGCACAGAGATGTGCCATTTCAGCAGCCTCATCCAGAAGCCAGGTACAAAGACCCACCTACCTTCTGCACAGCAGGCTTGGGCAGCACACGCTCACCCAAGCTCAGTGTTTATAGATGTGCTAGCAGGGATGGGAACCCGTCTTGCAAAGCCTCATAAATATTTAAGAGCCAGCACTTTATAAAGAAGAGTATTATTAAGGGCGGTGCTGCCAAGCAGCCTCAAATGTGCCCATCTATCAGGAACTGCTAATGCTATGGACATAACCCTCTGACAATAGCCCTGGGCAAATGGGCTCCTTGTCTTAGGAGAGAGTTGAGCAAGAATTTAGAAGACTCCCCAACTAATTCTACCCTTCATAAGATACCCCTTGCCCCCATTGTCTCCTGATGGTAAAGTAAATGGCCTTTCAACAAATCTACAAGAGAAAAGGCAGTGATAGGTAGGGGGGAAATTCCACCTATATACACATGCTCCTCATGTTCACACAAAGAACTGGTTTGCCGGACCAATTTTTCATAGGGCTTCCTGTATTCTGCTCTAAGTAGAGGACTCTCCTGTCATCATGGAAGCTCAGCCCACACCACTTATTTCAACTCTTCAAGCTTTAATGATGCTGGTTCGGTTTTCTTTGCCCTGTGGATTGGATACACCACATTGCAATTCAAATCACCCCAAACACCACAGTAAGCATGAGGTGATCACATTTCTTCCTAAGTGGAAATGACTCTCCACAGGGGACTCATTCTAGAAGCGAGGGGCTAGGGCAGCATTGCCCTGGCAACTTCTCTTTCCCCAGATGATCATCACTGGAGGTAAATGCTTGGAAGATTAAAGTCTCCAGTTCGTGAAGCAAACTCCTGTTATGTTAGGAAAATACCCTCCACTGGCCATCTCCAGTGCAACCGATTAAGTCACAGGGATTGCTAAGTGCAAGGGATGTGCGCGTGCCATTCTTATTGTATTTACCCTTCAAAATGCTCTCACCTTTTTAAACTTACCAGACCTGTGAAGGGTCTGAGGAGCTAATTGAGGATCTCACTGTGACCCAAAGAAGGCAGAGAATCTGGGTATTTGCTAGCATAAGACACGTCCAGTGCCAGCCAAGAAGGAAATGGCCTCTGAATCTCTTACATGGGCTATTGCTTCCTCAACAATAAATATTTGCATGGGACTCACCCTTCACATAGGAGCAGGATCCTAGTGCCAACACATAAAGAGCCCTGGCATAAAGCATGAAGCTCTCTAAGTGGCTCTGTATTTCAGCCATTCACCCTGGGGGATTTCCTTAAAACAGGTAGGAGAACGTTCAAGGGAAACACACGAGCTAACCGAACCATGAACTAACACAGCCATCACGAGCCATGATGGTGATCAAGCTCTCCCCAGTGTACACGCTTTGTTCCAAGTTATAATCAAAAAGTTCATTTGTAAGCACATTACTGGGGACCTGGAATAAACTTTCCCATAGAAACGATGTTATAAATAGAGCTGGAGCTCACCCGCAAAAGCTCGTCTCAGCCAAATGCAGTTGCAGTATTATATAGTTGCTAGAAAACAATAACAGCCAGATATCCATAATTAAACCAAACAGAAGGACAATAAGATGAAATGTCTCTTTTTATTGCACGAACATTCATTCTTAAGGGAAAGATTAATTGGACAAGGATGAGGAGGTAAATGGAGACGATGTGGCGCTCTCGGGAGAGGCTCTGGGTTACCTCAAGGGCTGTTGAAGCTGATGGCTCCAACTCTTCAGCGTGTTTCATTTCACTTCAGAACTTACCACCTGCCTTGTGCTGAGGGCAGGTGGACAGCTCGCACTACTTGTGCTTAGCCCTATAATTAAAGCCAGTTTTTATTGTTCCCTTCGCACAATGAGAAAAGAGAAGAAACAGGCAGGCAGGGGGAAAAAGGGAGGAAGGGGAGACCAGGAGAGAAGGCCAAAAGTGACTGAAAACGACTTTCTTGGAGCTGTTAAGGAATGGTTAACCAGGAAGAGGAAAAGTGAGCTAGGTGAAAACCGGGATTTGAGAGTGAAAGATTGTCTGGGAGGTGTCGACAAAATCAATGAATCAGTCACAGGAAGAAGAGGGAAGGAGGGAGAGGGGAGCGAGGGAAGAAGGAGAGGACTGGCCTCGTGGAAAAGTGCTGCCTTGGCCAGTTTCTGTGCAGGTCATTAGAGGATGCTATCTTTGCTGCTGACTGGAGCAAATCAGACGGGGACAGCCTTGGGGTGAAGGGGGTGAGCTGAGGATAATGAACATGCTCCCCTTCTCACATAGGAGCCTGACGTGTGCCGTGCCGACTTCAGAACCTAAAAGGCATCTCTGTGTTACTGGAGATAGATACCTTATCTCCTGTGACTCAGCGTCACCACCATTCTTTGTCATCTCAGGACCCCCACACCTCCCATCCCTCCAAGGTGGCCCTTTCTTTCTTTGGGAGTGCAGTACAGTCCCCAAATGCCTGCATCTCTCATTTTGCTTTCTCTCCACTGCTGGCTGCTGTTCTGCTCTGCCCTTCATCCCACCAGCCTCTTCCTCAGGGATTAACAGATATCTGGAGTGGGACTTAGCAGAGCTTTATAAAGATTTTGAGACAAGAGAGGGAAATTTTAGTATACAAGAGAAACAGCATTGTATACAGTACCAGACACAACTATGGCCTCTCTCCAAGCACAAGTTCTCTCCTGGCTTGGGATACTGCCCGGAAACTATGTGGTTTGGGTCTCACCCTCTACTGACAAAGTGCCTCCTCTTTCTTGTCTACCCAGGTTTCAGGATGCAGACTCCCTTCCTTTGCAGTAATTGCAAGAAGCCTCCAGATGAGAGTTAGCCCCATGGGCTTAGTTATTTTTTTCTCCTTTTAATCACATGGGCGAACACAGGTGAGCCCCATTCGCAAGCATCCCCTCCTTCCTCTAGGGCCTCAGAGGGAAGACAATAGCTGTGTGAGGAATGTAGAGACACAGGCAGGAGGTCACAAGGGTTCCCTTAGACTGTGGCCCTGGGAGCCTCATTCATTGGTGGGAAAACAAACCTATTGAAAGGTAGAATCTAGGAGAGAGGTGAAGAAGGCTGGCAATAAAGGGCAGAGTGGTTTATGTATAAGGAAGAGAGGAATCTAGAAACTCTCTGAGTCCTGAGTACTAAGGAACCACAGGCTGTTTTCTGAGAAACCAACAAGGATTCAAGAAAGGCAAATTTGAACTCCACCTTGGACTGTACTACTTTAATACAACACACTGGATGCTTGTACCTTACTGGACAAATAAAGTTCATTATCTTTTGTTTTAATCCCCTACTACAAACTAGGGGAGCAGCCTAACCCATAGGCCTATTAATTAGTTTTTAAATGAAGAGCCATTTTCCCTGACAAAGTCCGGACTCCCTTATAATGCAGGAGTAGATGAAGTCATTTATTCTTTTAAATAGCTATTTCTCCCACAGCTTACACTTTTCAGTCTATAAATGTTTTTGGATAATGCCTACCTAAACCCTGGGCCCCAAGAAAAATTCAGGGAGTGGTGTTTAATAATAAGAATATTCTGATTGACATAAGAGATACAAATGTGGGGAAATATCAGCACTGTAACTGCTGGATGAAAGCCAGGTTAATGATTGTCTTTTCCTTGGTGGCTGTCAGGTTTGGGAAAGAGGGGCCAGCAGGAACAGAAGAATTGGCACCTGTGGGCTGTGTGCCTCCCTTCCCTGGTGAACTTCACACTGGGTTTAGGCACACACACACACCTGTGATCACAGGTCCTCTGAGCGCCTCTTCAAGGCCTCCGTAATCCCATCATTTCCGGCCTGAAATGAACCAGGATGGCCTCCCTATTTTCCTGGTTTAGTTCCTCTTTGTTTATGGTATAAATCCATTTGTTGTTATGGACTGGATATTTGGGCCTCTCAAATACATTGAAATCCTAGCCTCTAATGGAATGGTATTGGAAAGTAGGCCCTTGATCAGTTGTTAGGCCGCGAAGGCAAAACCCTTATAAATAACTGGGTTTAGTGCCCCTTATAAAACAGATTTCAGAAAGCTCTGTCACCACTTCCTGTCATGTGAGGCCACACTGAAAAGATGGCCAGAAATATGTGAAGCAAGAAGCAAGCCTCCGAAGACATCAAAGCTGCAGGCAGACTCTTTGACCTCGGGTTTCTAGTCTCCAGTCCAGGGGACATAGCCACCAAGTGCAAGACTCCCAAACCTCAGCACTTCAGCTTGAAATGGTGAGACCAGATACCTCTCCTCCTCCTCAAACTCCATAGTTTGAATTCCTAGGAACAGGTCTGATTTCTGACTTAGAGGTGAGAGTTTTGTCTTGAACTTCCTGGGCTGGCCAAGTCCTGCTGTGTTAATGAGCAGAAGGCTAAGAAGTCTCTCTCTTGGATTTCACCTGTGAAGATAGAAGAGAGGGGACTACAGATTTTGTTTGGCTGTTATTTTAACAAGGAACCCTAAATATAAAAGAATTTTTCCGAAAAATGGCTTATATGAGTTTTGTGAAGTTAAATAAATAAATAAATAAATAAATAAATAAATAAATAAATAAAACTGTTTCAAAAACAGGACATAATTTAGTCACACCAATGCAATTTCTATTTAATTTGAGATTGGATTGACCAGAGAATCAATATAATAAAATAATAATAATGATTCTGTTATATTTTCTTTAAGGATTTTTTATGAATTAGAAAAAAAATAAGAACTTTAAATTTTAGCAGATATGCCAGGATACAGCAAGTAGAAGTTTTTAAAACAAATGGGTAGACATTGGAGATTATCAAGGAATTAATAAAAACTCCACAGAACTCTTTTCTTTTTTTAATTTATTTGTTTTGGTTTTTCGAGACAGGGTTTCTCAGTAGCTATGGAGCCAGTCCTGGAATTTGCTCTGTAGACAAGACTGGTCTCGAACTTACAGAGATCTGCTCGCCTTTGCCTCCGGAGTGTGGGGATTAAAGGCATGCACCGCCACCTTGTCTACAGGGCATTTCTTCTACTGACCAGACGCGGGTCATGCTTAAGGAAAAGAGCTGGTCTCGTCTTCCATCGGACAGCTGACAGTAAGTACAGAGACTCGCCACAGTCAAAGTCCATAGAATAAGTGACTGTAATGCTGTGACCTAAATGGGACACCTATATCACCTCTCTTCCTGCCACTCATGCTTGGGGCACATCATGAAAGAGGGTGTAGACAGATTGTAAGATCCAAAGGTAGGGGGAAATCTCTGTTAAGTAAAATGTTCTGGATATGATAAGGCCATTGTACTCATGAACTCACAGCGGTTTGGTTGCCTGCCCAACACCTTCATAAGATCAGCCCAGCCACCTAACTTAGAGAAGGGCCCTGAGATGCCCTGACTCTAGTTGTAGCCGTTGACTGGTGGTGAATGGGAAGTCAGTTTCTTCAGTCGTGCGGCCCATGGTAGGTGGTTCATGTTCTAGTGGATGGTACCCAAGCCCATATGAATATGGGCAGCAGTAGTTGATCTCAATATGCTACGAAGAGAGAGGGAGGAGAACTTGGGAAGGGAAAGTGTATGTCTGTGGGACTGGAAAGAGAAGTAGGGGCGGATGTGATTTTAAAACAGTGTATTCATGTATGAAATTACCAAAAAATAAATTAAAGTTTCTTTTATAAGGAGAGTAAAAAACGTGCTAGGCCAAATTTGGCTGGAGTTTTGCCCAGAAGTGTTCTTATTAGAGTTTAGGAGGAGCACATTGGTCAGGGGCCATGGCATCACAGTGTTGGTGGCCTCCTGTGTCGCTGTTTTGATAAATGTGCTTTTTTTCATTGCTGACAGTTTGTTATTCCTCTATGCAAAAGGATGGCACAGATCCATCCCTAGCCTTCTCCCTAAGTCTATTGCCAGTCCCGATCAGAGGCTACCTATCTCTGCACTGCAGTGGGAAACAGAGGAGGCTGTCATGCTGGCATATGGTTGATGTTCAATCAAGGTCAGAATTGTGAAGCAATTCCTTGACTGCACATTCTAATTTTCAAACTCAAGTTGTTTTGTGAATTAACAAGAAGATGTCTCACTTAAGAACCGGTCTGATATCGGACCCATTGCAATGGAATATAACTTTAACTGTGGAAAGATGTGTTACATTTGTTTCTGCTGTATTTATTTAAGTGTGTAAAGATGTATTGCTGTTTTACCTTGCCTGTCTGAGGAACCTGATGGGTCTAATAAAAAACTTCATAGCCAATAGTTAGGCAGGAGAGGATTAGGAGGGGATCACAGGCAGAAAGAATAAATAGGAGGAGGAATCTAGGCTGGAGAGAGAGAAGAGAGGAGAAGAGAATGAGGAGAAAGAGAGGGACTCCCCTGGGGCAACTGCCAGTCATCCAGACACAGAGACAGTAGGAAAGCAAGATATACAGAAGGAAAGAAAGATAAGGGTGCCCAAGACAAAATGTAGATAAAGACAAACAGGATAATTTAAGTTAAAGAAAGAAAACTAGCAGAAACAAGCATAAGGTCAAGCATTCAAAATTAATAAGTCTCTGTGTCGTGATTTGGGAGCTGGTTAGAGGCCCAAAAGCCAGTCCTCTTCGTCTGGTCCTCTGGACTGCTCCTATGTTCTGTTGTGCAGAGTCATTCTGAATGACTGCTATAAACACACTTCTAACGGAGAGCAGAGAAACCATGGGCCTACTAGGAGTTCCATTCCAGTGATGATGTAGATTCTAACAGAATTGAATAACAAAATTTCTAAAGCATTGAATGAAATGTAGGATTTTTTAATTTTTTTTACTTTTAATGCAATTTAATGTGATTGTTTCCATGGAATCATTTCAAGCATATTCACATTCTTCAGTACATTTTAGCAGTCTCATCATTTAGATTTCAAGGGAAAAATCCAATCAAGAATATGCTAGGATAAGGTAGGAATAAAAGACCACTAAGAGACGGGACTAATTCAGGAGTTAATAATTATTTTTTAGAAAGTTTCTCAAATTACCAATTATGCTTCATTAATTAGTTATGAAATAAATCTAGTGGGCTATGACCCAGTGGGTTTTTTTTAATGAAAATGAATGGATAGGATGAAATAGAAAAGACAGAATAGAATATAAAATGTCAGAGTGCACCCTCCACAGTGAGATTAAACATTATTTAACCTTGCTTTTGTTTGTTACATGTATATGTGCGCGTGTGTGTATGTGTGTGTCTACTGAGCTGAGGGCATGAAGTGTATTTCATATCTCTCACAGTCTGAAAAGTTTGAAGGGCATAAGCACAGCATATATAAAACACATGAAAGAAAACAAATGAAGAATCAAAAGTGTCATGTGAAATTACAGGTACGGGAGAGAAGAACTAAGGAACACCAGACAAATTCTGTTTCTTCCGCTGTCAGCTGTTCATTTCTCCCCCCCCCCCTTCCCCGGACTGGAAGGTGGTATTTACAACCAGCGAAAGCAATCTTGTCCATTTTCCCCTTGACAACAGGAAGACAAAAGGCAGGAGAAAGAAAGGAAAGCAGAAGGGAGACAAGGAAGAGGAAGGGAGGAGAGAAAAAGAATAAACTAAAAATCAATCAACCTAGTGAAAACAGGGGCATCCTGCACTCCCATTAGTGTCTGAATCCAGGCGTATGCACTCAGTGCCTTAGACGCCTGGTGTTAGGTGGGAGTGTTCAGTCGCACGTTGTTTGAAGAGAACGTGGGAGAACAAAGAATTAGTTTCTCCAAATGTCAAGCTTGGATCCCAAATTCATTTATTACCTCTTTACAAAGCTGTAATGTAGATTCGACCCATTTGGAATTGTCAATAATTTAAATGCACAGACAAACGCTTCACCTCTGCCAGGGAGTCAAATTCGACAGAAGATCCGAGGCCAATTATTCTCAGGACCCTGAAAGTCAGTTATGGAGGAGCTCACAGGTGACATCCTCTAGATTCACACGATAGAAGAACACCTGCCTAGGGTGTATCGGGGTTTGATTCCCCAGTGGGGTACATGAAATAAGCTCTAAGTAGCAAGATGGGGAAGTGTGTAAAATAAGGCAGAATGTGCACAGTTCTCTACAGGCTTGACAGACGCTCTAAAAGAGCGGGGAGCCCATTGCTACAAGAACAAGAGAATTTAGAGCTTTTCTATCTAGAATGTTTAAATGAAGCTGTAAGAAGAGAAGCACATTGGCCAGGGTCCATGGCGTTGCTATGGTACACTTACTATGACGAGCAGTGTTAGGCTCTTGGTACATTATGTTAGCCGGTAGCACACTAATGAAAATTTGGTGATGTTGATTACTTCAGCAAGTTTGTTTGTTTGTTGATCTTCTAGCCAATGATGGGGGAGGAGTCACCGAACAAAAGACAATACTCTCTTCTCTTGGAACTTGCAGCCCTGGGGACAGGCACGATTGGACAGACTACCTTTCCTTCATGACTGGTAACTAAGCCCAGCTTACAGGAGTTAAGTAGCTTGGCCAAATCACATGGACGCTCAACAGCAGAAAGCTCACATTTGAATCCGAAGCAGTCTGTCGACACGGAAGCCCTATCCTTCCCTGCTCCAGCTCCACCCAGAACACTGGCAGGAGAGGCCTGCGCGATTCCCACCCTTAATCATCTTACTCTCCCAAGCATTTCACACCTGGTTTTTATGATCAGCTCTGCCTCTTGATCATATTGTCATTTACTATTTTCTAAAGGTTTCACGGATGTAAGATTAGTTTGCTCGCCTAAATTGAACATTCCTGGAAGCCTGTACAACATAACATATTCAGCCATGGTCCCCAAAGGGCCGGGTATCGTAGAGGGCTGGGAACGTTTCCTACAGTAAAAAAAAGCACCTTTTACTCTGCCTGGGCAGAATGCTCAGTAACCCATTGAATGTTTAAAAAACAATCAAATAACCATTGCCTCTGAGTTGCAAAGACATGTGATTTTTGACATCATCATTTGAAACTGATGGGATTCTAGTGTGAAGAAAGTCTGTTTCTGAGAACTAACGGAGAGCCGAGTAAGGCTTTCAAAGATGCCAAGCAGACAAAGACCGCACCTGGCTTCCAAAAGGGAAGGAAGATCCTGACGTGAAAAGCTAGAGATTAATAACAAAGCTTAATCTGCCTGTGAGAAAGACTCTGAGATCAAGAGAGATTCAATTAGGAGAAAGGCTTTAGGGTATTGAGTAAAAACTAAGGTGGCCTTCAAAGGAACCAGTCACGTCTCACATATCCAGTTCACGCCATCAAAAAGTTGTGGATAAACCTTGTGGCTGTGGTGAGGCAATAAACTTATTATGGCTCCCCCACGGGAAGGCTGTTGTCTCTGCCTCCATGTGACATGGCCGTAAATAAGCTAAGAAAATATAGCCTAGGCGACTGTGCCACAAGACAGCTGTTCTCTGATGACGGTGATAAGCGCACGCGCCTCTGATGGCCCAAGGTAGACACAGAAGAGGAATGGCTTAGGAATCAGTCATGAGTCCTGATGTGGGTGATCAGCAAGGCGACAGCACTGCAAGTGGGACCCACATCTCACCCTCTTGAGCAGGCCTGCGTTTCTCTACAGACTCGGTGTAGTATGAAAGCCAAGGTTGAAAACAGGCATGGGTTAGGTTTCCATAAGGGTTATCCATCTCCGGGTTTTTGAGATAGCCACTGGGACCTCCGCTTTCTCTGCTGTGCAATGGGGCAATGGCTGATCCGCAGTAGGAGCGCGATTTGTGTGGATAAGTTCATTACCGATCATTTGGGGTTTAAAAGTGCAAAGCATGGCATAAGCGCTGAGTATTATGATGTTTCTTGAAAAGGGCAAAGATCTCCACTTGGAAAGGAAAGGGGAGGAAAAATTACAGGAGACAGAACAGGAACACACAGGGGAGCAGCCATTAGCCAGTCTGGGGAGCACCATCACGAGGGCTTGAACGTCATAAAACATCTGTGCTAATTTCCACTCGCCTCAGCTCCTCTAGCCAATGGGAGGGAGGCTGAGGAGAAGAAAGCAGCCTGTTGTCTTAAGAAGAGGGAAAAGCAGTAGAGTGAGCATTTGTCCTTGGAGGTGTTGAGGAGATCTTTCAAATGTCACCCAGTTTGGGATGTTCAAAATGAAGAAATTGCTTAATCAATCTGGGAATTGTAGTACTTCATAAAGCAAGGCAAACAAGCTTCCAAAATTCAGCTGGTAAAGATTCTTTAGTCACACACACACACACACACACACACACACACACACACACACACACTTCAAGATGACAGGTTTCTGAGGTTGTCCTTGAAACTCAAATTGCCATGCGTCCTTCATTCTGAATTAATAGAAGTGCATGTTCAACCCAATGCTGCCCATTTGGGGCTGCCCTCAAGACTCTTTCCAATTGTACAAGGACAAATTCTGCAAGCCCCAGTACTGGGGGGAAGGGTCATCAGTTTGTGGAGGGGGGGCAATCTGAATAATTTTTCCCTTATTGCTCACCATCAGCAGAGCCTGAAAGAGTTAAACACATGTAGACAGGAACTGTTTTCAGGATGTTAGAATCTAACTTAAAAGAAAAAGAAAAGCAAAACCCAAATCCCCCAAACTCTACTCACACATCTTTCTTTCTCTCTCAGTTCTAACCTGCTATCTGAAGCGTCCCTCTAATAAATTAAAAGAGCCTTGTCAAGTAGCTAGTTCTATTATTAACTAGACATGTGTCTCTCCTGGGCTTCCTAGCAGATCAGGAAGGCTGTCAGCCTCCTCTACAGGATCCCAGGGCCTCTTAGCTGAGCTCAGCAGCCTTCAGGATGGAAGACAAGGATGAGGAGTCCTTTAATTTGGTCAAGTGACCCAGAAGGGGCTCCGTGACAACCATGGTCACGGTTGGAGTCTTCTCAGCACTGTCTCTCCAGGCCACTCGAGGGCATCAGTGCTGGCCTTGATTGCAGGCACTGGGCAAGTTCACAGCAACACAATTCAGATCTTAAATGTTGCATGTGGAGAATCACGGAGCTTCTACCTGATTGCATAGTTCTGGGATGTGAGAAGCAGAAGGGTACCTTTCTGCTCTTGGAATCCAGTTGCTACAAATAACAGTATGAATTAGCATGTGTTCAGGGTTCAGGACAAACAGAAGGGAGACAGGTCCACAGGTTCGATTGCACTATTTGAAACTTGGTCTCCTTTGAAATTTGACCTTCTCTAGTCCAGTGACACAATTATTTCCAGGTGCTTTTGTTTAGAAGAAAACATGTGTCTTCTCATAATATGTGTGCCGGGCAGACATAGGAGAAGATTGAGATGTCAGGGGCAGCATGAGTGGATGAGAACATTATTCACAGTAAGTCAGCCTCACTGGGGAAACCCAACTGCTTTTCAGCTCCAACACGCCAGCTCAAGGACAGAAGACAGCATGATCTTGAATCTTATTGCTGAGACCTTTGATATCGCCATATTTAAGTACTGATGTGTTACGGTTTGAATCTGATGATTCTGTCATAGGCTCATGTTTTGAATGCTGTGTGTGCCAGTGATGCTATCTTCGGATGCTATGGAACCAGTAGGAGGTGGGGGCCGGGCTGATGATGAGATAGCGTTGTAGGATACAACCGGGGTTCTCACATACATCCCCTGCCTTGCGCCAACTGTGAAATGAACAGTTCTGCTCCCGGGCTCATTCCTCCACACATGATGTCCTGCCCAAATCCATGGAAACAAAAGAATGTGGACTGAAATCCTGAGAGAGCAGGGGCCAAATGAATCATCCCTTCTCTAAGTTGTATTTGTCAGGTATTTTGGTCCCAGACACAGGAAAGTCAATTGCTTTAGATGCCTCTCCCAAACTGCCAAACACTTAGTAAGTCTTCAAGAGATGCCTATGGATGAGAAAATCATTCAAGAAGAAATTATTAAACATCCAGAAAGTTAGTAATCTTAACATTTCACTTGGCCAGAGCTCTGTTCTGTTTCCCACCCTTCCCCTGTTTAAACCTAATGTTTTAAGTGGGACTTAAACAAACTTACCATCAGCAAACATAATCTGTTATGTCCTGGAAGCCTTGTTCTCTAGAACTAGTGTTCACCAGCTTGCCTCAGTCAGTGAGAGATGCTCACAATGGCTGCTTTTTCTTCTTCCTCCTCCCTCCTTGTGTCAGCTGCTCAGGAAATCAAAGATCTGTGCAGCTGCTCAGGCCTTCCTGAGCGTAATTCATGTTGGTTTAGGATTTAAGCTTACGGGATTAGACCAACGATCATAAACCTTGCCCATTATAAAATCCTAAAATCATTATTAATTTAAAAGTGAGTCTAAAACCTTGGGCAAAACTAGTAACAAATGTATGCAGACTCAGACCAAGATGAAACCCAAATCCAGTCTAATTTGAAGCGCGTGGTTTTCAGCGGATTATGAAGTGAGGCTGAGGCTCTTCCCTACCTGGAAAGAGAACAGGGGAGCAGGGCAGGCTCTTTGCTTCTGCCCAAAAGCAGAAAGGCATCCCACAGTATTTCTCTGGCTCCAATAGAAAAGAAGGATAGGCAGTTGGAGCTGGAATCAATACCCCCAGGCTGAAGAAGGTCCAAGGACAAAAAAAAAATGAAAACCAAACAAAATAAAATAAAAACACACTCGAGACTTGGAGCTGAAGACAGCATCCAGGGAAGCAGGGACTCCATGATCCTCCATATTCTGGGTCTTTTAGCTGTTGTCCTCTACAGTGTGGAGCACACTTGGAAGAGCAGCACACAATGGCATCCTGAGGGTGGGGCTTATAATAAAATACAGAAGCATGCTCCCAGCGGGACATATCACCAATTCATCCATACAAACAATCCATTGCTGCTCCTCAGCGTAAGACACAGAGTGAAGAGGAGGAGAGACCAGTCTCGACTCAGGGTGTGTGATTTACAACCTGAGTTCAAAGTGTTGATAATACTATGTTTTTACTTTTTAAATTGTTTTATCCTATTTTTCTAGCCCATAAGGAATGCACCTTGATGTCAACAGAACCCCTTTGTCTTTGTAAGCAATTCTGAAGCAAACTATCTGTAAATTACTTCCCAAACCACCACACAACTAGATCATGCTGAGAAAATGGGCTTTGCAGGAACGCAGTAAATTGGTGCTGTCACAGAAGAAAATATAACCAGTAGAAATCGTTATGGATGAATCATCATGAGAAAGGGCCAAAAAAAAATTAACCTTCATTCATTTTCTTTGTTGTCACGCATGCATGCAGAAGAAGGTAGGTGTATGTCTGTGTTTATTTGAATTCTCCAGCCACACATAGGACGAGGAGCTAGGAAGAATTCCAGTGATAAGCAAGGGTAGCCTTTTCCCTGTCCCAAGTGCCTTGGGAAGAGCTGATTTTGCATGAGGAGCTGTTCAGCTGAATGACTAAAAGAAGGAGAACCCTGTGATTAAGGGAGTAGGGAAAAACGCCTTCTATTTTCCAGCATCTGCTGAGGTTTACCAAGTGGCAAGTGGCACCAGGCTTAGGACTCAATGCTGAATACCTGTTACTGCTTCCAATTTTATCCCTTCCAAGGGTCATCTCAAGCAGGTGCTGTTTTACCCCAGTCTTACAGACAAAGACAGGGAAGTTCAGAGACACTGGGTGATCTGTCCAGAGTCCTGAAGCACTGGATGTCAAGGTAGGATACCAAGTGTGATGCTTGACATCAGACAGAGAGAATTCCATGGGAAGCTCCCAGTGAGTGCAAGCTAGTGCATCTCACCAAATATGGCAGCCTGGTTTCTATTGCTATAATAAAATATTAAATATACAGTAAATTATAAAAAGTGTCTTTGCCTTCCTGTGTTTGAGGCTGGGAAGAGAGAGGTGATGCCGACATCTCCTGAGGGCCTCTCTCCTGCCTCATGGTGGGAGAGGACATGACAGAACTGCAGAGAGTGTGCCAGCTCAGTGCCCTCTTCCTCTTGCCACAAAGCCATGGACACCACCATGGGAACCCACATCTCCTAATCTTATCTCATTCTAACTGCTTCCCAAGGAATCTGTTCCCAAATACCATTAACAAGTAAATTTTTGGGATCTGGGGATCTGGGATATTGAAACTTTGAGAGGACATATTCAAAGCGCAGCAATAATCAGAAGCAAAACCCAGCACTGTGGGATGGCTGAAGGACATAGGTACAAACCAAGGCACACACCTGTAACAGGTATATTTATTCCCATTTGGGTTTTCAGACTTACAAACAGTTTTCAGAATTACCTGAGAACACTCAGCTAAGGTGCTCCCACCACTGGGAACCCAGCACGGGGTGTGTGTGTGGGGGGGAACCTGCTGAGTCTCTGAGCTCTCTGCCTCCACTTTGCTTAGCTCTAGTCTCTCCTCTCTCTCTGCCCATACATTCACCCCTAGTCACTCACTAATGATTCCTCTTCCTGCCACTATGTAAATGGTAATAGAGAAAATGTCCCACTAAAGTGTTAAACACCCGCTAACATGTAAGAATGGGTTTCGTGTATGGAATCAGGGACAAGCTTTGATTGCCATGCAATGGATCTGACACACCTCTGATGTGATGCGTGCAGCCTTCAGGAACTGACACTGCATTAAGTGCTCAGAACCTGGTGGGTGGACTGAGGAGCCTGTGGCCACAGAGTTGTGCTGAAGTTGTACCCAACAGGAGACAGGGTCACCTTCGTCCCTGTAAGATGCTACTTCATGCTTCACCCAATGGCAGGTTACATCAGCTTACAGGCGACATGAGTTTGAGGGCTCTGCCCGGTCACACTGATCTCTAGCAAGGAGCTATCTCTGAAGTTAGCAAGGCTCAGAAGACACCCTGAGGCAATACAGGTCAACAGGAGTTGCTGGGAAGAGGTGGGATAGTAGCCCGATGGTGGTGGTACACACCTTTAATCCCAGTCCTCGGGAGACAGAGGTAGGTGGATCTCTGTGAGTTCAAGGCCAGCCTGGTCTACAAGTGCACAAGAGCTAGTTCCAGGACAGCTAGGGTTGTTATAAAGAGAAACCCTGTTTCAAAAAACAAAAACAATAAAAGAAGAAAGAAAGGAAAAGAAAGAAAGAAAGAAAGAAAGAAAGAAAGAAAGAAAGAAAGAAAGGAAAAGAAAGAAAGGAAGGAAGGAAGGAAGGAAGGAAGGAAGGAAGGAAGGAAGGAAGGAAGGAAGGAAAAGAAAAGAAAAGAAAAAGGAGAGAAGGAGAGAGATGGGATGGAAAAAGAAGCATTAAGTGAGAAGCAAGGCCACATTTCCCATGCATCTAGAGTACAATGCCTGGTACCCAGCATGTGCATCTGTGGATCTAAGAGTCAAGGTCCAAGAAACATTAGGAGGGTACTGCTTACATTTGACATTGAATTTCTGTGGGACAATTTCCTCTGAAACCTTAAACTTTCAGGGTTGTTTCTCTTGCTGATATATAATTTCTATATGTTAGTGTGCTGGCATGCATTTGTTAATCTGTGTGTATATCAATGCTACATGCCATGTGTGTTGACTATAGCATTTACATATTTCATCGCATGCATTTGTTGCATGGTAGACATGTTATAAGGCACACATGATTAACATGCACAAATGTTAATTTTTATATATGTTAATTGGCATTCTTACATGGGTGCATGCAAATATTGTTCTAGAATTTTGCACTCCACCTGGGGAAGCAGGTAGGTTAACTGCAGACCTTCACCTCTCACTCCATCCCTCTGAGTCCAATCCTCCAGTCTCATCCCCAGCTCTGTAGAAAATGACTTTCTGGGGCCTTTCCTTCCTCACTGACCTTCATCTTCAAGGACTCACATAGACCTTCTCCTCACTGCCCCCTCACCATTATCCTAGCCTCCAACACCAGCAGGGATTCACATCTGCTGCACGGGGAAACACAGAGGCAAATCTCCGCTTCTCCCAATCCCTCCAGTCTCAGCCCCAGCTCCGTAGCAGAGCAGACCACCCGCTGCAGTTTTGCCCTCCTCGCTGCCCCCATCTCCAGAAGATGGATCACACAGATCTCCTCCAAACTTCCTCCTCACTCAGCCTGTACTCTCAGCCCCTAACTCCAGCAAGCATTCTCTAGGAACCCACCAGCCATGTCTGCCAGAGAAACAAATAGGCCAGCAGAAAAGCTAGCTTCAGTTCTTCACTCTCCTGCCTCCGCTTCATAACCAACCCTCCAGTCCAGTACAAAGTTTTGTAGAAGACTCCCTATCATGACCTCTCCTTTCTCTCTGCTTCTCATTCCCAGATTAAGAAGATCCTGGTGGAACACCTTGCTTTTCTCCCTCCTGTGGGTCCCTCAGTCCCCAATCCCCCTGCCCTGCAAGTCCACTCTCATTCCTAAATGTCAGCTCCCAAAACCTAGAAACACATTTTACCCAGAATCCCCAGTGGCAACACCTATCAAGATAGCAGAAGAATTCCCTACCAGGCAACACACAGCTACCACACTCTTTCCAGAATCAGAGAGGACTACAGAAACCAACAAAAAAGACACTCACCCAACAAGGAAATACTAGGTATCGGCACCCAGAATTACAGTCTTCCTAAACCCAGATGTCTAGATGCCAGCATAAAAACTTAATAACAGAAAGGACCATATGTAATGGTCTATCCTGTCCCTTTAAGAGACAAGTCCCACCCACTACTCCCTTCCACCAAACAAGGGGCTCTCCCTTCCTTCGTTCCAACCTGTGCTCTCTCCCTTCCTTTCTTCTAGCTTGTCCTCTCTGTTTGGAAGAGGAGGCTGAAGCCTCTTCTGCTCCCCACTATTTCTCTCTCTATCTCTCTTTCTCTCTCTCTCTTTCCCCTCTCATCTCTTCTCCTCCCCTCTCCCCCTTCCCTTTTACTGAATGAACTATATTCAATAAATAAACTCTGTATGGCATGCCTATCCATCTCTGTCTGTCATCCACCTCTGCTTCTTGTGGGACCCAGCTGCCCCTCATGGTCCACTGCCGCCCCTCGGGGAACCAGGGAACTGCAGCATTTATCTAAACCATTACACAATATGCCTCCACTAGAGCTGAGCAGCCATATCACAGTAGTCCCTGAGTATTGCAACATAGCTAAAGCACAAAACAACAACCTTAAAATAGCCTCTATGAATATGGCAGAGGTCCTTAAAAAAGAAATGAATGAATCCATTAAAGAAATCATTGAAAATACAAACAAACAAACAGTGAAAAAATGAATAAAATAGTACAAGACCCGAAAGTGGAAATGGAATCAACGAAGAAACCCAAGCTGAGGGAAATCTAGGAATAAAAAATTTAGGAATTCAAACAGGAACCTCAGAGGCAAGCCTTCAACAGAATATAAGAAATAGAGTATGTCCAAATTTATCCCATGCTTTTTCAGACCCAGGCCAGCTGGCCTTGGTGAGTTCCCGATAGAACATCCCCATTGTCTCAGTGTGTGGGTGCACCCCTCACGGTCCTGAGATCCTTGCTCATGCTCCCTCTCCTTCTGCTCCTGATTTGGACCTTGAGATTTCTGTCCGGTGCTCCAATGTGGGTCTCTGTCTCTGTCTCCTTTCATTGCCTGATGAAGGTTAATATTCAGGAGGATGCCTATGTGTTTGTCTTTGGATTCACCTTCTTATTTAGCTTCTCTAGGATCGCGAATTATAGGCTCAATGTCCTTTATTTATGGCTAGAAACCAAATATGAGTGAGTACATCCCATGTTCCTCTTTTTGGGTCTGGCTTACCTCACTCAGGATAGTGTTTTCTATTTGGAACTCAGGACCGCGAGGGGTGCACCCACACACTGAGACAATGGGGATGTTCTATCGGGAATCCACTAAGGCCAGCTGGCCTGGGTCTGAAAAAGCATGGGATAAAACCGGACTTGCTGAACATAGTGGACAATGAGGATTACTGGGAACTCAAGAACAATGGCAAGGGGTTTTTGATCCTACTGCACATACTGGCTTTGGGGGAGCCTACGCAATTTGGATGCTCACCTTATGAGACCTGGATAGAGGTGGGCGGTCCTTGGGCTTCCCACAGGTCAGGGAACCCTGATTGCTCTTTGAGCAGATGATGGAGGGGGACTTGATAGGGGAAGGGGGAGGGAAATGGGAGGCGGTGGCGGGGAGGAGGCAGAAATCCTTAATAAATAAATAAATTTAAAAAAAAAGAAATAGAGTATGAAATCTCAGACATTGAAGACACGACAGAAGAAATGGATACCCCAGTAAAAAAAAATGTTACATCACATATATATTTTTTTCTGGAACAAAACATCCAGGAAATCTGAGACACTATAAAAAGATCAAATCTAAGAATAAGAGAAATAGAGAAAGGAGACGAAACCCAGATAAAAATGCAGAAAAAAATATTTTCAGCAAAATCGTAGAAGAAAATTTATCCAACCTAAGGAAGGGGATGCATATCAAGGTACAAGAAGCATATAGAACACAAAATAGAATGGTTCCAAAAAGAAATCCCCCAAGTACATAATAATCAAAACATTAAATGTACAGAACAAGGAAAGAATATTAAAAGTTGCAAGGGAAAAAGGCCAAGTAATATCTAAAGGGAGAATAATTAGAATAACTCCTGATTTTTAATGGAGGCCCTAAAAACCAGAAAGGTTGGGACAGATGTTCAATAAACTCTAAGAGACCACAGATGCCAAGCTAGAATACTATACCCAGCAAAATTTTTAATCACAATAGATGGAATAAACAAGACATACTCTGATAAAACCAAATATAAGCAATATCTACCTATAAATCCAGTCCTACAGAAAGCACTAAAAAGAAAACTTCAACCTAAAAAGGTTAACTACACCCCCTCAAAACCGCAAGGAATAAATAATCCCACACTAGCAAATCAAAAGAGAATACACACACTCACACTCACCACCACCACCATCATCACTAACATGAGCAACATCAACACTAACACCAGTGGTCTCAATTCCCCAAGAAAAAGACATAGACTAACAATGAATGACAAAACAGGATCCATCCTTCTGTTGTATCCAAGAAACACACCTTAACATCAACGATGAACATCACATCTGACTACAAGGATAGAAAAAGATATTCCCTACATTTACGCAATTGAGTATTTCTCAGGTGTGCGAAACAATGAAACTTGCAGGCAAATGGCTGGAACTAGGATTTGTTTCTGCATTGTTCTTGTGTAGCCCAGAGTAGTCTTGAACTCACAAAGATCTATCTGCCTCTGTCTTCCAAATTCTGGGATTAAAGGTGTGTGTCACCATTACCTGACCTCTAGTGGCTTTAGCTTTGTCTCTGGTCTTCAGGCATGATTTATTTATCAAAATACAAGCAATATATCACTACATTTCCCTTTTTTGTATAACATAAAAAAGAAGGCTATAAATAATATAAGCAGAACTACATATAATAAGTACAATGGCTACATACAATATATACACTTAACAAATACATCATCAATGTCTAGTCCATTTGCATTTGACAAATTCAGAGAAAATTTCCATATGTATCCTATCTTGGTGAGTCCAAATTTTTGAACCTAATTTACTTTCTACAACATCTTGCATTACCATCCAAAACTATCTTTTGATAGCTCTCAATATTATATAATTTATATTTCTTTAATTAATTTTCTGAGTCTTATGAACAAGACTGTAACTATCTAGTCTTCAACTACCTCAAAGACCCAAGAAGAAAATAATATTAACTGAGTAAGCAGGAAGTGTGAGCAAGTGACTTCCAAAAAAATGTGAGTAATGACAGAAAGAGCTAGCTGCCTGGACAATCACCCAAATTCTTCTTTAACCTTGGGGTGTCCATCTTTGGCCTACAGGCCTAACATATCTGATAGAATTTTCTGTGAAGCAGTGTAGTCAGAAAGGCTGTCCCTCCTTGTCTTGACAATGTTTGGCAGTCACTTTCTTCTGTACCCTGCTTATTCAATTAGGAAGGCATGTTGTCAGCAGTTGAGGCAAAGGCATTTTCTTGCCTAGTGGTTTACTTTTTTGTGGAAAAAATTCCATGTGGAGTTTCTTCAATGCCCATTATCTTCTCTAAAGTAGATGGGTGCTATCAGGAACAGACATGTCTCATTGTCATAAAAATGAACCTAGGTTATTAAAACATCTTAAATGACATAATCTATATATCTCTGAAGTATTTAAAGATGGCTTGTCTATCTAAAATATATCTTTTTTTTAATCTTAAAAACATACCTAATGTGACTACAAGTTTGATTATTCTAGGTGATTAACTACTAACCTGTATTTCCTTATCATCCTAAACAGTTGGTAATAATAATTTTTCAAGGACAAGAAATTTGCATTACATTGTTAAATGAGTTATATAGGTATAATACCTTAAACAAGAGTAGAAATATATGTACAGTATGTTCTAACAAAACCAATTTCAATATACAAAATTTTTATACAATGTACAAAAGTTCAATCCAATGTAAAACATTTAAAACTAGTAGTCACTTTTTAAAAGTAGATTCAATAATTTAGCCTTTTATCCTATCAATGACACTCACCAAAGTTACATCAAAATCAAACAAACAATTAAATAGACATATAAGTCCTAGCAAAATAGAAGTGGTAATTAAAATCTCCCAACCAAAAAGCCCAGGGCCAGAAGGCTTTAGAGAAGAATTTTACCATACTTTCTAAAGAAAAGTTAATTCAATGCCAATACTCTTCAAATTAGTCTACAAAAAAGAAACAAAAGGAATGTTGCTCAGTTCCCCAGGAGATGTAGGGATGGTGCAGCATATATAAATTGATAAATGTAATTCACCATACAAACACACAAAAAGAAAAAACAAAGTATGATCATCTCAAAAGGCCTTTGACAAAATTCAGCACCCTTCATGATAAAAGTCCAAAGATATTAGGGACACAGGGGACATGCCTCAACATAATAATGCCAGTTTATAGCAAGCCCATAACAAACATTAACTTAAATGGAGAGAAACTCAAAGCAATTCCACTAAAATTAGTAACAAGACAAGGTTGTCCACTCTCTCCATACCTATTTAATATAGTACTTGGATGTAGCACAATTAATAAAAATGAACAGAGAGATATTGGGGTTTAATCTGAAGATCACAAAAGTAAAACAGCCAGACACTGGCTCTTATCTCTACCTCAGTCTGAAAAGGAAATTCTACCTCCAGGAATCTCAGAATGAGACTGTGTCTGAGAGCTGTCTCCTCCCATTTATATTCCTCTCTAGGCTTGGGATTAAAGGTATGCACCACTACTGCCCTGTTTCTATGGCGAACTAGTGTGGCCACTGAGATTAAAGATGTGTATCACTGCTACCTGGTCTGTAAGACTGACCAGTGGGGCTGTTTTACTCTCTGATCTTCCGGAAGGTTTATTTATTAAAATACAAATGAAATGTCACTACACTTAGAGTCTGAGCTAGAGCAATAAGATACCTGAGGAAAATCAAGGAGAATAAGGGGAACACTCCTTCATTGCTGTTTAGAATGCAAGCATCTTACAGCTACTGTGGAAATCAGTGTGGTAGTTCCTCAGGAAGATGGGAATCTATTTACTTCAAGATTCACCTATATCATTCTTTGACATATAACCAAAGGACACTTCACCCTACCAAAGAGACACTTGCTCAACCATGTTCATTGTTGCTCTATTCATAATAGCCAGAAACTGGAAATAACCTAGATGTCCCTCAAGGGATGAATGGATAAAGAAAATGTGTTAAATTACATAATGGACTATTACTCAGCCATTTAAAAAGTGAAATCATGAAATTTGCAGTTAAATGGCTGAAACTAGAAAAAAAATCATCAGGCGTGAGGTAACCTAGCAAGACAAAAATGGTATGTATTTATTTATATGTGGATATTAGTTGTTTAATCAATGTTAACCAAGCCGCAATCTGTAGAACTACAGAGGTTAGGGACTGGTGGGAGGACAATAGATAGGTCTCTCCAGGAAAGGAAAATGGAATGGATATTTATGAATGGATGGGGGAAGGACTGCAACAGGAGGATCAAGTGGAGAGTGTGAGGTTAGAGGGGAATTGGGGGGGGGATTATGGGGAGAAACAGCAAAAATCAATGGCCATTTGATGGGTAGTATGGAAACAAAATGCAGTTGAGGCTTCCTAATGTATATCTTGTATGAAGGTGTTCTACATGAAATCATCAAATAAGTAGGGGAGACAGAGCCCCAATCGGCCATCTCTTTTTACTAAATGAAGCTTCCAGTGCCAAAATTGGGTTGCATCTAACTGAGATGTTGGTCAAAGGGGTCTGATAGGAACTCCCAAATAACCCAGGCTGCTGCCAAGGCTATAGCTTGTTCTCCACATACTAGCAGCAAGGTTTTATTGCTGAAGACAATACATATACATCTCATTGAACATGGAGAAGTCAAGTTTGTGCCTATATAGAATTTCTTACTTACATGATAGTATCTTTGTTATAGGAGGATGCTCTGCCCACTACCAAAGGAGGGGCATAAACACCATCCACAAGATATGCTAGTACAATGGTGGCACAAAGCTTAGGGGAATGACCAACCAAACCAAGATATGATTTGACTTAAAACCCACTTCACAAGCTAGAACCAATACTTGACATTGCTTGGGTGACCAATAACCTAAGACCTGATAGACCATGGATCTAGGCTAAAACCAAATGCTCTTGTTCTAAAACAAAACAGAAACGAAGCAATATTATGACTCCTTTTGGTATTCTGCTATAATTACAGATCAGGGCTTGGCTTAGCAATCATCAGAGAAGCTTCCTCTTGCAGCAGATGGGAATAAATACAGAGACCCATAGCCAGGCATTCTTTTTTTTATATTTATTTATTTATTAAAGATTTCTGCCTCCTCCCCGCCACCGCCTCCCATTTCCTTCCCCCTCCCCCGATCAACTCCCTCTCCCTCATCAGCTCAAAGAGCAATCAGGGTTCCCTGACCTGTGGGAAGTCCAAGGACCACCCACCTCCATCCAGGTCTAGTAAGGTGAGCATCTAAACTGCCTAGGCTCCCACAAAGCCAGTATGTGCAGTAGGATCAAAAACCCATTGCCATTGTTCTTGAGTTCTCAGTAGTCCTCATTGTCCACTATGTTCAGCAAGTCCGGTTTTATCCCATGCTTTTTCAGACCCAGGCCAGCTGGCCTTGGTGAGTTCCCGATAGAACATCCCCATTGTCTCAGTGTGTGGGTGCACCCCTCGTGGTCCTGAGTTCCTTGATCGTGCTCTCTCTCCTTCTGCTCCTGATTTGGACCTTGAGATTTCAGTCCAGTGCTCCAATGTGGGTCTCTGTCTCTGTCTCCTTTCATTGCCTGATGAAAGTTAATATTCAGGAGGATGCCTATGTTTGTCTTTGGATTCACCTTCTTATTTAACTTCTCTAGGATCGTGAATTATAGGCTCAATGTCCTTTATTTATGGCTAGAAACCAAATATGAGTGAGTACATCCCATGTTCCTCTTTTTGGGTCTGGCTTACCTCACTCAGGATAGTGTTTTCTATTTCCATCCATTTGTATGCAAAATTCAAGAAGGCCTGTTTTTTACTGCTGAGTAGTACTCTAATATGTATATATTCCATACTTTCTTCATCCATTCTTCCATTGAAGGGCATCTAGGTTGTTTCCAGGTTCTGGCTATTACAAACAATGCTGCTATGAACATAGTTGAGCATATACTTTTGTTGTATGATAGGGCCTCTCTTGGGTATATTCCCAAGAGTGGTATTGCTGGGTCCAGGGGTAGGTTGATCCCGAATTTCCTGAGAAACCGCCACACTGCTTTCCAGAGTGGTTGCACAAGTTTGCATTCCCACCAGCAATGGATGAGTGCACCCCTTTCTCCACAACCTCTCCAGCAAAGGCTATCATTGGTGTTGGGTTGGTAAAGATCTTCTCCCAGTAAGTGGGTTGCCTTTTTGTCTTAGTGACAGTGTCCTTTGCTTTACAGAAGCTTCTCAGTCTCAGAAGGTCCCATTTATTCAATGAGGCCCTTAATGTCTGTGCTGCTGGGGGGCATTCTTAAGCTGGATTTCTACACAGATTCTCTCTTCTCAGGGTTCAGGGAACCCAGTGGAAGAGGAGACAGAAAGAGTGCAGGTGCTAGAAGGGATGGAGGACACCAAGAAAACAAGACCCTCTCTAAATTAACATTATCAAAGCTCATATGATCTCACAGAGACTTATTGCATGAGTCTGCACCAGATAGAAAGAGAAGTGGA